>NW_028145568.1:2427500-2435000 GCF_977016875.1 Pavona decussata
AGACACGCTAACTGCCCCACCATGATAAGGTGGTGACCCCAATCGGAGCAGAGGTAGTGCGTTGGCCGATTTTAATTTAAGATTTTTCAATTTGAAGACAATTAATTTTGTATTGTTACATTTGTATTTTCTAAAAGACGGTTCAAGTGGCAGCTCCAGTGGTGTTGTGGTTGGGATTGTGGTTGCAATCATAGTTCTCTTGGTTTTTGCTGGCTGCATTTACTATGTGTTTGTCTACCGAAGGAGATTGGCCAGGCAACAGGCTGCAAGACAACAAGCAATGATGGTTGTAAACCACCCACCACCACCCCCTCAACCAGGGTATGGACCACCCCCACCTCCTCAACCAGGATATGGACCACCCCCACCAGCAGGCTATGGTCCACCCCCTCCAGTGGGGTATGCACCTCCTCCACCGGTAGGTGCGGCACCACCCCCTCAGCCAGGGTATGCACCGCCACCATCCTACAGCCAGGTTATGGCAGCACCGTACCCTCAGCAGGGTAAGTTTTTGGTATTTCAACAGCAATGTACACTGTAGCAGAAGAGCTGGGCTGGTCAGTTTGTGTATGGCATACACCATTTTGAAGTGACAGTTCTACAAGTCACTTTTTTTTTAAATGGCACATTCTGAAAACAGTGTGATGTAACTGCATTTATTTTCAGATTTCAGATTTCTTTCATTTATGCATTACAGCTGTATTTGAATAGTTTATTACAAAAGGAAATTACGATACATGTACATCACAAAAGTAACATAAAGACAACTTTAAATTACATGCACTGTGACCAAAGGAACTTAGGCTTTCGAGTTGTTCACTGCCACGTGCAGCTAACTGGCGTATAACGTGCAGCTAACTGGCGTATAACGTGCAACTAACTAAGTAGCAAAAAATAAAAGACAGGAAAATTAAGAGTGCATAAAATCATACTACAATTTTTACATTAAAGAAAAAAACAAAAGAAATGATAATTAATAGTGAGAGCAGAGAAATATTGTAGATAATGCAACATAATTATTTCAGTGGCTGATGAGGAGAGGGGGCCAGGGGCTGTGCCCCTAACCTTATTCTCAATGGAAAGAAAGGCCATTCTTTTTTGTTCAAGTCTGCCTGAGATGTTTTCACTCCGGGTCCTTAACGCCTTATATGATGCTGCAAATAATGTTGGTTCTTATTCTGATCTTATCAACTTCATTCCTATTTCATGATTTTCCATGATTTATTTGCTGCTTTAAGCTTGATTTATTTATTTCGTTAGGTACGTAGATACTGTTGTGCGTGCTTTCATTTCTGTTGTGTTTGTTGTCTCTCTTCTCTGTGTTTTCCGACCACCATATTGCAATTTATTTCATGTAAATTGGCTTCCTTGTTCTTTTAACTCCCAAGTTATTTTAGGAAGCCAATACCCTTTATTTCATTGTATGTTTTATGTCATTTCAGCTGTAATGCTCTGTAGGGGTAGAATAAAATTGTTGTTGTTGTTCTTTTAATTATATAAACAGGTCAAATTGGTTCATTTTTGCCACCCATTTCTGAATACAGTGTAATAAAATCGCAGTCACTATGATAATGAAACGCCCATGTCCTACTTTTCTGTGGCATGAATCAGTGAAAACATTTGTTTTTTTATGATCAGGTGCACCTGGTCCTTATCCACCTGCACCTCAAGGAGGAGCACCTCCCTACCCCCCTGGAGAGCCTGGAGGAGCACCAGCCTACCCTCCTGGACAATATGGAGGGCCAGCACCCTACCCTCCTGGACCTCTTGCAGAAAAATCTCCCCACCCTACTGCACCAGCTGGAGGTGCACCTTACCCCCCACAGTAATGGATTATCAGGTGACTACAGTTATTTTTCTCTGGTTGTTGTCATTGCGATTGTCATGATCGTATTATGATATTTATCAGCCAATCAACATCAGTGTTATCGTTGTTCTCATTACATTCATCGTTAACATCATTATTATTCAGTGCATTTAAACACTAAAGACTTTGTAAATTTTTATTTTGGTGAGAAGAGTGCCTAGTTGAAAGGCTCGAATAGATCAAGATTGTGGTCAAAGTTGGCAGGGGTTTCACACAAAATAGAAGGAGGAAATGTGATGGAGAAAGTTTGAGGTTGTTCAGAGGGGGGAGGTGTGGCGAAGTTGTTTGGCTTTTACAGCAATGATTAAATAGTTCTCTTGAACAGGTCAAACTAACCGGAGGTCAGGTCTCTGTGGTGCATGTCGGCTAGGGCGGAGAGAAAATTTTCGAATACCACATATCACACTGGGAGCCCAAGCTCGCTATCCAAGTGAGCCTGAAATCGATGTTTAGCCTTCGTTCCTTTTTTATTTTGGTGAGAAAAGAGCTGTGTTGAAAGGCTCAAATAGATCGAGATTGTGGTCCAAGTTAGCAGGGATTTCGCGCAAAATGGAAGGAGAGAATACGATGAAGAAACTTTTGAGTGTGTTCTGTGCCTGTTTGCGTATTCTTGGGCGGTCCGAAGTCATTTGGTTGTCAAAATCTTTGCGCCACTGATGCAACACGTAGGTAGCTAAACACCCCGAAATAATTATTAAAATAATACCAAAATAAATCCTATGATATTGTTAGCATGCCAACTTAATGTACTCCCTTTTTCCTTGCAGGCTCGAGAGTAGAAATGCATCTGCAATCGTCGCCAAGTTCTGTTTGGAAGGTTAGAAAACAAGCCCCTTTAGTTACTTAGTTGTGTGCTTTTGCTTAGCAATCTCCCCAACAGAATTGATGGCGATTGTAGTTGTGTTCAATTGGATGTGGCACAGGAGAATAAACAGATCAGATAATTAAACGCAAGCACAGAGCATGACTGATACGAATTTATTGAGCTTATCAAGGTGACTTACAATTACAATTTTTATCAGTTGGTTTTCCCACTTGACTGTCTCGAGTGAAGAAAAATGTTCAGTTGCATCGACTCAGTGGCTACAGGTTGTTTCATTGTTTCTTCACCTGTGCCTGATACCTGTCACAGCTTATGCTTGCTTTCCTCTAGCATAACTTAACAGACAATTTCACTGCAGTGTGTCGGCTGAAGCCGAGGAGGTTTTGAAACACGATTCGCTTGGTCAGAAAGCGGTGATGGAAATTCAAAGATCTTTTTTTTATGGTATTTTTTGGTTCAAAAACTTAGTATTTCCTTATGAACATATTTTTATGGAGGAACTTCTTTGACGATTCTCTGGTTATGGATGAATCTTGATAAGTGAATACCGTAATAATCGGTGAATAATGTTTAAAGCCGCTGGTCTGCAGTGATGTCGTCTGTAATTAGATGTTCTTTTTTGAATTGTTTTAATAATAACCCGTTTCAAAAACGGACGCATGAGAAGGAGCTGTAAGACACTTTACATGCCATTTCAGCTGTTATATTTATATTCAACTTGTTTTTAAGATGTTTTCTCGTAGATGTAGATTATTATCGAAGGTGTGAAAGTACAAGGGTTGTGCACATATATGCTTTGTTGGAAAGACCACGTCCGTTTTTCTCATCGTTTTGGTTAGACAGAACGATACTTAAGAACACTTCTACAGTTGTCACAGTTTTCAGAGTAGTGTTGAAAATTGTCATGATATTGTAAAAGATCACAGTTTGGATTTTGTCGGACTTGGAGATTTTCTCATCGGCCATAGTCTGATGACTGTTATTTGCAGCTCTGAAGTACAGTGTGTAATGACTGGTAATGACGACTAGATGAGCAGGGAAAAAACAAAGGCTGAACTCACCTCCATAATATAAATTAATACTCAGCACACATTCAATGTACACAGTTTAGTAAGATTTTGCTGTAAATAGATTAGAGATTGGTTGAGAAATCGGCCTGGGGGTCGTTTCTCAAAGTTAGCGAAAAGTGTTTGAGCCCGAGGAATATTTTTCAAAACCGTTTCTTAATGATCGGTGGTAGTTTTTCTGCGGTGGTAGATTTTCAACGTTTTGGTCATCAAAATTGTTAAAAATCGAATTTATGACAATTGTTCGGGCCCGAAGTGATTTCAGGACTTTTGAGAAACGCAGACCAGGAGCGCTTTTCATTTGTTTTGAAATTCTGGAAACTTTTCGCGTCAAATAGAACCACCTTCTCTGCCTGGGTTGAACGCCTCGTTTTCAGTTCCAAATTTGCAATCTCATTTGTAGACTTAAAAAACTGGCGTGATGGCACTCGCAGCCAACAAAATGGAAATTTTGCGCAATTGGAGCGGTAATTTCCGTTCACAGGTTGGAAGCAAAAAGTGGATCACTTCAGAATGTAGTCTGTTTGTTACTGGTATGTCCGCGCGTTACATTTGCATTTCAACTGGTTAAATGGACTTAAAGATCAGGAAAGCGCCCACAGCAAACGCCGTCGGCGAACAACCATGGATGGTCAAATGATAAACAGAGTGGAAACAGTAGAGGTTTTGGAATATAGCGTTAGAAGTCGATGCTTATTAAATTGCTTAAGGTGTGGGTGAATTTCCCCTTTTTTGCGCCGTAACAAAAATATCGTTGCTGCTAAGGTAAATTAAATTGCTGCAGTAGCCTAAATGTGACTCCTTGTAGCTTTGAAATAGAAAACTAAGGCCCATTTTTTTTTTGCTGAAAATAACCAAATAGCTACATCCCTGTTTGGTACTTTTCCAGCAGTTTGAACTCTCATTCGATGGCTACTCAAAATATTTTGACACTTTTTCGATTCGTGCATTAATTGTTAACGGCAGGTCTGGAGGATAAATAGAGAGATTAAGGATCACACTTACGGCAACCGGCAAAAGTGACTGCGTTCTCCACTCGCCGTTTCCTGTTTCTCAAGCGAAGTTGAGTAGTTTCACGTTAGCAACAAAGTCCAGCATTACCTGCACTATACTCATTTATTTACTAATTATTTTGAACAAAGGTAAACGAAAGTCAGACGTTTACCGTTTGCTGTAAACGCGGTGCTAGTTCTCTCTTATGTGCGGGAAAAAGTCACGGTATTGTTACCAGGAGGAGTGAATAGACCCTTCTCCGAAGTGGCGGCAAAAGATTTGAATGCAAAGCTGATCTTGCACTGGAAAGAGCACCTTTCCTTTAGTAACCTTGCAAAGTTTCAGCATATTAGGTGGTATATCAGCTTAGGAAAAGGGTCTATTCCATAATGCGCACGGTCTTATGTTCAGCTCTAAGGTTATTTCCGTCTCTTTTTTCCTTCAATATTAAATAATTTTTTCGCTTATTCTCGTCTCCCGTTGTTCTTTCCGTCTTCGAAAGTTATTGTTTTAACAAGCCTTTGCCTGCTGAACGCTGGCTCAGATTTACGGCCTTTCACAATGAGCAGCCGCTGTCAGACTCATCACAGAAGTTCAGGGGTTTGTTTCTAAAGAAACTGTGGAACTGCGTGGTGAGGGAGTGGAAGCGACTGTTTTATCAACTGAGTTCGTAACGTAATTCAGTTGGCCGCCGTGAAGCGATTCGAGTGCTGACGTTTCGAGCGTTGGCCCTTCTTCAAAGCGAATCTCGCGAATGGAAAACGCTGGAGACGTCGTCAAATCTCTTTACAGTGGCCAACAGTTGATAAAACTAACAGATGTCATCACTAAAGTTGCTCCTTTCCATTGGGTTTTTGGAGCTTGTGTCATTTCTAAAGAAGAAAATGCGTTCGTGAAAAATTCACTTCTGCTTAAGTTGCACCCAAAAAGGTCACAAAACTGCGATGGTCCCTCATTTGTTAATTCGTTCCTCCGCAATTCATATACGTGAAAGTTAATGTGCGTTTCGCTTCGCTTTGTCTTTGCCCTAGCACCCTGCGAGCAGAGCCTCCTTTTGCCTTTTTCTTTACCGAGGAGGGGAAAAGGAGGCTCTGCCTGAATCGCATCAACTCTTTGAAGCCGCCGCAGCTCGAAGTTCTGGACAAGTCAATCTTGCTTTCTCTCGTCAAACTGGTTTTTCCAGTGCGAGCATCCCTTAAGTGAAAAAACCGATGGTTATAATTGAGCCCGCTGTACCATGAAAAATCAAGATGGCGGCAAGATCTGCTTGAAGCCATGCACCAGTTATTCTCGACGAGATTCGTCTTAATATAATTGGTATGTTCCACGGATTACATGATTTGTCAATACAGCAGTCAACTGCCTTAAAGTCGGTTGTTCCCGGCTCAGATACGTTCGTCTCTCTTCCTACCGGACACTGCAAATCCTTAATTTATCAACTGGCGATCCGTTAATGAAAGAGTTATCCAAGCACTTTGTTGAACTTCCGTTTCACGTTCCTTCGCACCCGATGTTATTGGTAGTTCCTCTGATAAATGCCCTGCCCTGATAAATGATCAGATTAATTCTTGTGAAAGGCTTGGCTTGAAATGCTGTAAGTTGGAGGACTTGAAATTGGGCATATTAGACCTGGGTTCGAAACTGTATCCTGGCAACATGCAGCACATGCTTAATAAAGTCATACAGTCTTTCTCGAGAACGCCAAAATCGAGCAAGCAAACTTTGCAAAAGAAAGGCTCTGCTAGTGGGGTGTTGCCTTAGTAAATCGTTATTTAATAATTGTAATGTTGTTTGCCGCTCTGAAGTACAGTGTGTAATGACGAGGTGGCTTAACATTATAACACACCTCCACAATATAAAACAACATTCTGCTCACATGAATGTACACAGTTATCTGATATTTTTTTGTTACTGAAATTAGACAGAAGTAAAAACAATAAAGAGAACAATACTTTCTAGAAAATAACCAAGTGGTTCCTTCACTGTCTGTTTGTTACATTTCCTGTGGTTTGAGCTCTACAAACATTGACACTTCAAAGTTATGTCAAAATGTTCACGGTTTTTGATTCGCGCTGTAATGATTAAAGGCAGTTTTCAAAATTTTAGTTAAAAAAATCCCGAAGAAAATCTTTGGTATCGTGCTTATCGTTATTAATAGTTTGGTGTTCTTGCGAGGTCGTTACCTTTTGAAAGTGCTCTGCAATTTTTCTCGATCCCCGACGCACGAAAACTACGTATATCGCAGGTTAGTATAAATCTACTAGTGTTCTATCACGAATGCCGTTCGCTGATTGGCTACGCTACTCGCTATCGAGTAGCGATTTTCAACAAAATGGCGTCCGCATCTTTGCGTTTTCGAAGTGTCTGCGATGAGGAAATAGATAATTTACTTGTTTTGTTTTGAACGACTAGTAGATTTATACTAAAACAATTAGATCATTCGCTCTCGATTTCTATGCGTGATAGTTGATTCGGGCTTCGCCCTCATCAACTATCACGCGATAGAAATCTCGAGCTCATAATCTAATTGTTAATTATAATCCATCAAATATTTTCGCTCGCGCGCGATTGGTCTAAACGCCTCAAGTGACCGAATATATGCTAGCTAAAACTGGGGATTATTTAACAATCATTCACCAAAGTGGAGAGGTGAATAGTGATGAATATGCGGCGAGGTAAATATCTATCACTTTCACCGACACTGAGGTGAATAATTGTTTTAGTATATCCCACACAAGCTGAATAAGACG
>NW_028145568.1:2447500-2495000 GCF_977016875.1 Pavona decussata
CTAAATCCCACCAGCCCCCCCATGCTCATAAAAAATGAACGGTCCCTTATAGTAGGCGCTACCAAAGACCCTGTACATAACATAAGGCGCGCTTTTGATTTTTCAGAACTGGCTGGCCAGACTTTTAAATTCTTAAAGGGAAGGTACCAGTAAATAATTATTTGATGGTTACGTTTTATGCTAGTCCTTCGAATTTCTTCAAAATATCGTATACAAGTTTTAGAGTGATTATTTTTCAAGATTTTGCAAGCTCGTTTATATAGATATTATCCTTTGTTGATTTTGTTTTGAACAATTGTAAGATAAACCAGTATCAATATTATAAATTCGATATTAATTGATAAAAATTAATTGATAATGTTAATATTGAAATATCCATAGTTATTGATTACACACAATGGACCTTTTTTTACCGATTTTTATTGATTTCTGATATAATAAGCTATTTTCTATTGATTTTATCAAATATTATTGATTATCAATTTTATTGATTTGCTACCCCGTATTCTGGATTTGATGGTACATGTATCGGTGAGCTGAACGTTCATGCAGTACACTTTACCTGCCACAGTACTTGGACAAACAACTTCCTGTCCTGCACGTTTTGTACCTGATTCAAAAAGATTCAGTTTTGGATCTGCACTAGTCTCAATACGACGTTTAATTCTTTACTCGAGAACCAACCTGGATTTTGCTGCAAATACGTATTGTATAAGCCTCCAAAAGCTTTGTTAGTGTGCGCTATTACTGAACTTTTTGAAGTTTTGTATCAGTACAACATGTTAACATGTCTTTGAGTTACCGTCCTGTCCAAACTTCGTATACATGCAGGCATCACGCGCATCTCAAAGATATATTATTAACCCTTCGCATACTAACAACGCATATATGCGTCGAAAACACCGTTCTGGCTTCTATGAATTGCTTCTTGTTAACTTAAGCTACAACGTCATGATAATGTGTGAATGACACCAGCTGATGTATATTTCCATCATCAAACCCAGCAAATCGACTACGCCTCCCGATTTTCGCTGCATATCACCGTTCGTTTGGCAACAAAGTCCTAAATACCAATTGTTCGGCCAAATAATAACATCAAAAATTACACTTATTTGTCGTCAATTTTAATCCAAATAATTTGTTCAAAATTGAAAAGTCTATATTTACAGCAAACCTCAAGGTCAGACCTTGGTATCTGACTGGAAGTTTTCCTCTCAACGCTTTCCGAGGGCTATACTTCAGCCATTTTATCAGACCCAGTCTTGCGTATCTCACGTTGCCTCGTTTACGCCCGAAGAGAATTCTGGGTAATTCAGCCATAGCGCGAGCGTAGAACTCCTGCTCTTTCCATTTCATAGTTTTTTTTATAAGTGTCGAGCCACCCAGTACCACCAGCAAAATTTCGAATCCATTGAATATTTTACTACTCCAAACTCGCCCAAATAGCCTTGGCAGGTCCTGGAATCCATCCACAAAACGGCCAGAGAGGCAACTTCACTCGTGGGCCTCCATGTCTGCTACACAGCATGTTTGGCGACTCAGTCAGCATGAAATCACCTCTCACCTCTGTTTTCTTTCAGAGGATTGCCTCTACCCACATTCCAGCTTGATGATGCCAGAATGGGGGTTTCTGCAGAGGAAAATGGCTCGAAAAACACTTATAAAGCGATGATTTTACCAGATTCGTGCTCGTGCACTCGCTCGAAACAAACAACAACCGTCACTTGCATCACGTGACAATTTAGCCTGAGCCCACAGTTTCTTAAGACCGCAGATATTTTTATTTCATCTCCATTTATGGAGAAATTAAGTGGCTCAGACTATTTATTGCCAAAAAGTCATTGAAAAAATACCACACACCTAGGATTTAAAGGGTTAAAGAATGAAGCAAAGCCTATTCTACTTACCAAGACAAAAGCGGAAAAAAACGGCAAATAAGCGTTTGGTTCTGATGTGACAACACTTGCTTGGGTACTTGATGGAGGGCGCATCAATGTATATGGCGAAGGAATATCGGGAATTTTCGGAATGTCCGCGCTCAAACGGTACAGATAAGTAGACGAACCATTATTCTCCAATAATCCTTTCCCCTCTTCCTGGTTATTTGCTCCAGGCGTTGTCGTTTCGACCGGCAAAGTTGCAGCCGACTTGGAGCATTCGAAGATGCCATTCGATTCCAGCAGATTGAAACTCGCCACTATTCAGCGGTAGACATTTTCTTGACGAAACTACTCATCTCATATGGAGAAGCAAAACCCGGGATCGTTCTATTAAAAGCGATGCTTGGAAGATCGATATGAACGTTGTTCAAGGCATTCTTGTCTGTTTGTCCGCCATTTTGTAACCGTTGGAACAGGAGACGAGAAGCTGGGAACGACAATAATAGTCCCAGGTGTCCAGGAAATCGTTCCCAGAAAATTCCCCAGAAACCCATGCGCTCTTCGGACTAGGAAAGTTTGTTTGTCATACGACTTTATACTGTATTTTTGGCCCGGTTGGGGGTACTACCCTATATGGGCTATACGGGGCCGTGCCGCTGGATAGGGTATGGTTTTTGGCGTCTCTGCCCTGAACGGGGTATACAAGAACTTATATAATTTCAAGCGAGTCTGTGCTGGGGCCCGTCTCTCGAAAGACCCGGTAACTTACCGGGCCCTGTAAGTATATTTTAAAATGTTTTTTCGCCGATTACACTGTGATTACGGACATGGTACTTGGCCAATGTTTTCATAGAATTATATAAGATTTTAAAATTTAACATTCAAAGCTAACAAAAATTGACTACTGTTAAGAAACATTTATCACCAAAATCACTTACCGGGCCCGACGTTCGCCTTTGACGTTCGAGAAACAGGCCCCTGGACCCGTCCTAGACAGGGTATGGTTGCAAGACTGTCGTCGAGTATTTGGCAATCCGAAATCAGAGACGTTACTCTGCATTTATTTTAGTGAACAATGCTTCACGTCAATTGAGTTTCCACTTAAGGTTCACCTCTGTTAATGCGAAATTTTGGGATTTTTCGCCATCACTTCTAGGAAGTGTATCATTTTATCTGTTGTGATTGGTATTCGCGTTTCAATACGTGCAACATCACGTCCGGTAAGTGACAGTGGGCCTTTAAATGTTATTACTATTGCCAATAAACACTTGTGTAATCGCACTAATCGCACTAGAGGACAATTATGAAATTGTTTTCAGAATTTTCAAGACAAATTGCGTGTGAAATCGGCCAGAGACAAAACTTTTGCCTCATAAAGCATACTCACACCATGACGTAAAAAATGCCAATTGACGGACGGAGCTGCACTTGCTGCCCTTTCATCTTACGCCCACATATAGTACATTCCAAAAAAGCCTTGCGGCGCGTAATATTGCGAATACTGCGGCATAAAATATTCGTCAGGTTTTCCCGGATTCATGATGGCAAAATGACCCTCTGGTCACGTTTCGCGGAAAAAACCTCGGTGCATGGAGACCGCTGTTTGTCACCTGTCAGGTAACAGACATCCGTCTTTTGTTTTTCAAGATTTGTATCAGTTTGGCCTGCCTCAGAGGTAGTCGACGGTCCCTTTGAACTTTGTTCGGCCCTAAACAAATTTTGGTCCCGACAAAAAATGCAATCGCACCTGGTTTTTGGTCACAATGACAGATTTTTATTTTTTTTGACACCTCAAAAAACGGCTTGTCCTCTAGTGCGATTCGAGCTAGATGTTGTCCTTTGTCCTAAATAGGGTCTTAAAATAGAGGACATTGTCCTACACAGGGTAGGTATTTAAGGTTATTTTCGTCCTGAACAGGGTCAGGGTTTCAAACCCCCAGCGGCACCCCTATACTCAAACATGGGTCAAGTGCCCCCCCCCCCCCCCCCGGGGGGGTTTTGGATACCATGACACTCTGTTTTTTTTATATAAGAACCTTTTTTATAAGAACGTCGAGGCTGAGATTAACCAAAATTTTAAGAACGTATTAAGAACATTCCTCAGGGTGAGAGTCGATTAAGAACGTTTTTATTTTGCTGATCTGTGTAATCCAGGTAACAAATGTAAATTAACCTAAATACGTGAGGGCATGTTTTGTATAACATTAACAATGGTGACGCACATCTCGGTTTATCATAATCACTTTGATATGTTTCCTGGTCACGTCCGCATTGATTTGCTGAAATACATGTAGTGTATATGTAAAAAATATAAGAACGTTCAACCTCAGCTCCAAAATTAGACGTTCTTATAAAAAAAAACAGAGTGTATATCTTTTGATTTGATAGAAATTACAACACAAGAAACGGGAGTGGAAAGTAACGTTAAGCTGGGCGGATCCACTGACAACCTATTCAGTCTTTGGTGAGTAGAAACGAAAGGTTACTTTGTTTTTTAGTTTACAAGATTCAGCTTCAAGGTGCAAGATCAAACGCTCGCGATTGCGATGACTTTGCAGTTTTCCCTATTTCATTTTCTTTTCAAGGATAGCTGTTATTGTTATTGTAGCATAGTCGCTAGGAGCTTGAATCAGAATTGCTTTTTTCTTTGTCGCGAGCCCCGGCCCAACGAACATATCGATCGTGCATCCACAGACGAACCACCCTCCGTTTGTGTGGTGTAATGACTGTTTGCAATTTGAGACTTTATATTCGCGACACAATCGGTTGAAATTTTTACTGAGTAGCGATATTTAAAGTCGCCTTTTAACCTTTATGTTGAAGTAAAGTTTGAAGGAAATGTTGATTGAGTCACGCGTGGTGTTTTTTTGCCATTCCGAGCCGTAGAAACCCTTTTTTGGCGCGTTTACTGTTTTACAGTGTTGCCGGCCGGTAGTGAGAAAGGGAGTAAAGGCAGGCAAGAAACCGCCGGCGACCGCTATGGGTCGTTATTTCAAACCGGAATTGTCGCAAAATTTGAAAAATTCTTGCGGTTTTTTCAACGGCGTCCGATTAAATACATATTTCGCCATGTCGTGGCCGAGTTTGGGCTTCATTCGTCTAATTTCCTCCGAGAAAAGCGGAGTTTAAGTCCTCCAGGTCGGTTTCAAATTATGATCTGTAGCAAAGTCATGGACAAAAGGAATTCTAAGCATGCAGTCTATTTTAAATCAGCCAATCAGCGCTTCGCGACCGTTGCGCTTCAAACACGTGTCAGATGAAATGCCAATCTCGTATCCAGAGTCTTCAGGCTTTTTGGTCAGCGGGGCAACGCCGGGAAGACTCTGGGGACATCGAAAAAATTCAATTTTTTTGATTGGCTGTTCCGTAACGGTTTCCATTGTTTTACCGCAGAAATCCTGCGGTAATAAAATTCGATGTCCCCAGAGTCTTCCCGGCGTTGCCCCGCTGACCAAAAAGCCTGAAGACTCTGGGTACGAGGCTCGATGATCGCTATCACCACAGGTGTCCCAAGCTCACCTTTAGAGAAAGCGAAAAATTAATTATCTATTTATTCATATATGCGTCACGGCTGTGTGAGTTGGAACGTGACCTTTCATCATACGCGGTTGAGAATTTGAGCCCTTTATAAGACGTTGTATGGGGAATAAAATATCGTTCATTTAGAACGCTAAATACATTAAAATATCCTCATTTTTTACGTAAGATGATTAAAAAAAACTCACCTCGTATGTCCGTTGTGCTTTTTCGTTATTTTCGCTGTTTTGGGCTTTTTATGCCACCACTGTTCTCTCCTTCATAAGACGGAGTCTGCATGCTTAAAATTCCTTTTGTCTATGACTTTGCTACAGATCATAGTTTGAAACCGACCTGGAGGACTTAAGCTCCGCTTTTCTCGGAGAAAATTTGACGAATGAAGCCCAAACGCGGCCATGACATGGCGAAATATGTATTTAATCGGATGCCATTAAAAAAACTGCAAGAATTTTTCAAATTTTGCAAATTATTTGCAAATTATTTGCTCGGACACTCTTGAACAACGCAGATTATTGTGCCAAGTATCAATGTTTTGTAAAGTACAGCAAAGTTTAGTTGGTAATTCTCCTCCCATATGCATCTGAGACAAGTCCATTAACGAGGACTATGTACTCAGGTCACTAATGCATTCCCCTATCGACATAATTTTTCGGACTATTTGTAGTTTGTTGAATAAATTAAATAGGACAAAATATTTGCATACATACAGTGTAGTGTTTAGAAGCATCCGGGGGGGGGGGGGGGGGGGTACTCCCCGGAATTCTTGGTGGGGGTGTGCCGCCCGGGTCTTCAAATCCCGACCCTATTTCAGACCTAAACATGCCATTTTCCATACCCGTTTTCAGACCTGACCTCTAAAATTCAGACCCGTTTTCAGACCTGATAATTATGCATCAGTGCCGAACGGAAGTTGACGCAAGGAGTAAAAGTAAGCTGGAATGACATAGTTTATCTATTTCTTTTTCTCGCTATCAGTTATTCGTTCCAGTTACGTACTGAGAAGAAAAATATGTTTGTAAGCTTTCGTAAATGTTCCCCGCCCCAAAAACCCGACCGATTTCAGACCGTAATTGTCAAAATCTATACCCTATTTCAGACCAAAACGGCTCAAAAACCATACCCTTTGGGGCGGCACATACCTATATACCTTATATAGGGGAGTACCCCCCCCCCCTCCGGGGGAAGCATAGTGATTGCCAGATGGTATGACATATTAATATAGTGAAAAATTATGAGCTGTACACAGTGTGCAATACACGGAAGGGCCCAATGATTATCAGTAAAGTATTATTATCTTGAGTCAACTGTGCATTGAAGTTTTGCTTTTTTCCTTTGAAGCTTTGCCCGTTTTGACAAAACTTTATTGACTTGTGAACAGGAGATTGCACCTGTCTTAATGATGGTTTCATTTAAAGAGGAAAGACACGTCAAAATAATTATGCTGAACATAATGGCACATGCAATGTTGGTCAAATGCAGGGCCTCAGGGCTTTTGAAGTTTTATTTCCCTTAAGGTGTTATTTTTCAAAGAAACACACCAAAAAAAAAAAGACAAAAAAAAAAAATGCATGCATAGATAATTTGCACTTGTTTTAGCCAACTTTATGTCCTCGTCAATTTTTAAAAGCTGTCTTTAAAAATTCGACAACAGTGTCATCTTTATCAGTTATGAATGCACCAACTTTTAAAAACTTACGTGTACTTTTAAAATTTTGTGACAGAATCTTGTTAAACAAGTTGTCACTGCTGTGCAGTAAAAAAAAAAAACCAACTGCTGCAATGTTTCTTCGGCTGATAGCAGGTATGGTAACTTTATTTGTAAACTATAATTTTTAAATACACAGTCATTAACTGTTAAAGTAGGTACAGTATAACAGAATTTTTTTCATTTGGTTGATCAAATCTTCATTTTGTACTTGTATAAAATTTTGAAAAGAAATCCATATCAAAGTGTCTTCCCTGTATTTGAGGTGTAATTTCAAGTGTCAAATTTCACTTCTGGTTGGGTACAATACCGTGCAAGACAAGAGACTGAGGATAGTAATGGCTGTGGCGTCAACACAGGCAAGGCTTGTCCTACAATTTCTCTATTCCTCACAGTAGCTGTTGTTTTTCATGTGCAGAGGAGGAAAACAGTGTGTGGAGAAAAATATGAATGGGATTGTTGAATACTCAGAATGAAACAACTGAGGAATAGAGAATCTTCAAGACTAGTATTACTGCACGTGTTGGCGCCACAGTCCTACTATATATCAGAGGGCTTTATTTTTTATTATTTTTTTTAATTTTTATTAGCATAATGTAACACTACTAATACAATACTAAACACTGCTAACGTACACTGATTTACACTAATAGCGATAATTACAGTTCTAACTGTACTTACAATATAAGCATACTATATACTATACTACGGCACTACCAAAAAAAAAAACACGATTTACAATAATAACACTGTATCTTCACTACCAACTTTTTTTTATACAATATTATAACTGACATTATTTACATTACAGTGCAAAAGCCACTTACATTGCACTACTAAAAAGGTATCTAGATACCAACATCAGAGGGCTTTATGCATTTTCCATTATGAATGCCAATTTCAGCTCATTCAAAATATCTCCATTTTGTAGGATGTAACGTGCATTTTTGTGGTATTCTGCATGTACCTATATACATGTACACTGTTACAGGTACAAAGAAAATATCAAAATATTATTATTATTAAAACAAGGAATCATATTGTACCTGTGATTTTCCATTTGATTCAAGAAAATATCTTTACCCCTTCTCCACCCTTGGGGCCCTTCCCCCCTGGAAGGCCAATAGCATTTCTAGCAGGGTGGAGACTTTGAAAATCAATTTGGGTGGCAAACGTATCCAGCTACAGTGTACATTGGACTTTGGGAGGGGTGGTATGCTGGACTGTGGGGTGGTGAGGTCCTAACCAACAAATTCTCCAATGGGAGGGGCATGGAAATTTTATGTACATGTAAGAACCACATTGAGTTGTTTTAATTTGTTTTTTCTTAGGGCTATCCTTGTTGGAAGTTGTAATCGCAGGTGAGGAAGTCATGTGTTTTTCATTCATAAAATTATGAATGTTAACTGTGTTACTGTATTTATATGAGTTGACTGAAGGTTGAAGGAATACTGTTGTCAGTTTACAACATACATGACTTGCATTTTAATTTATACTTTGAAATACAATGTGCAGTTCCAGAAAACATCCTTTCCCGCCCCATGGAAGATATTTGTTAATCCCTAGGAGGTGGGGTGTCTTACGTTGTAAAAGTTAAATTAATTTTTAGGAGCAGAGTATACAGCTAAACTGGAATTTCCTGGGGGCCGCGGGGGAGGGGCTTGGGGCAAAGCAAAAAAAAAAAACTTTCAAGGAAGGAGCATGGATATTTACTGGAACTGCAGAATGTACATCTAATTGTAAAGGAGGGATTTCTTCCTGACTTGTGAATTCTCTGTACACAATCTTGAACAAAATTTTGGCGGTAATCCTTTAATTTGTGATTAGGGCAATTATTGCAATACATAGTCACCCCTTTTTTAATCCACAGGTTTTGACCTGCCACATGGAAAACCCCACTAAAAATAAAATTGTTCAGCATAAATAATTTACCTTGAGTACCTCATGATTTTTAATTTTAAAAGTGAGTCTTGATTCTAGCAATGCCTACTGTCAAGCAGCCAATTTGACGGCTTAATTCCCAGCTTCTCAGAAAACAGCAGGATACTGAGACACAATAACAAGTGTTTCAACTGTGGTATCTCGCAGAAGTTCTTCTTTCTGCTCAAAGTAAATAGGAGGCATTTCAGTACAGGCTAACTGAAGTACATGTGGGCTTCAACCTGTGAATGAATGTTTGGATTATCAACATTGATAACTAAAGACCATGATGGTGAATTCCAGGAGACATTCAAAAATATAAAATGAGGAGATTTGACCAAATCCATGTTTGTCTCTTTTTTGTAGAGGAGTGGGGAGCATGGGGGGTTTTGATAAAAAATTCTTCAAAAATGTGAAATTCCACACATCTTGCGCCCCCCTTTTCCCCTCCCTTGGACTCTTCTTTATACATGTACTTGCATGTACATGTAGGTGCATTAAAGTTAGCGCATGTCATATTTGTGCTCAGTAAGTTACAGTTGTATCTCTCTCAACCAGTTTCTCTTTGTAATTTTTGCCAGCTTATTGTAACAAGACATTTACAAGCTCTGTTGGAACCGTGACCTCACCAGGTTATTCTCCGAGATCTATGTATGCACATAACCAGTCCTGTACATATGACATCAAAGTTTCATCCATTTTCCCCCAACGAGCAATCAGGCTTACATGGTCCGCATTTGACATCAAGGGTAAAATGCCGTTTTGTTCTGAAGATTACGTGGAAATATTCATTGGATGTAGCAGACGTTTTATTGGGAGATATTGTTCTACTTCTCCGCCTTTTGATGTTTACTCGTCGGACAACTGCTTGCGTTTAAGGTTCAAGAGTGACAGCTCTGGTAGTGGCATGGGATTCATGGCCACATATTCTACAGTTTCACCTGGTAATAAAATATATTATTTTTTTAAATAAAATGTGATGCCGTTTTCCTGAAACATACAGACTGTATAATGGGATGCAGTTTAAGAGTAGACTGTTCACAGTCCCCTAGTATTCCGTGGGATTAATTCGAGACTCGTACTGCTTTGCCTTCTGTTTCAGAAGGATTCCCAACCGCATGTACACGAGTCGAAATTTATACAATAAAGAATTGAAAAATTGTCAAATACTTGTGAAATGCTTGTGGCTAGTTAGACGCGGCATTTGCCTCGGCTAAGAGACTCTTCAGAGATCTTCAGAATTTATAGGCAAACTCGCCCAAAGTCCTGTTCGGGCCAGACTACTAACATTCTTGAATTTGCGAATGGGACTACGGGCGTGATGCTCAACGAGGTTACCTAGATAAATTCTTAAGGCCTCAGAAGAGTCTTTTGGACGAGACGAAGTGCCACGTCAGACTAGCCACGAATTTCTTTTTTTTTTTTTTCACATCAAGTATTTGAAAACTTTATATGCCTGAGAAAATAAGTAAATAAATAAAAAAAATAAATAATACGTAATTGAAAGTCGCTGAAATAAGCCACTTTGTGCTGAAAAAATGGTATGAAAACTGGGCAGAAAAACAAACTCTTTTGGTGTGATTTGATATGTGAACCAAAAGGACTTGGACAGTCGTGGAGTAGTTCAAGGAATTCAAGCGTTGTAGGTAGGACATGACCTCATAAAGGTTAAGATTAGTCTCTCGTCAGTTCTCTCACGGATAGTGGTTAAAATGAATTGGTTCTGTTTTCTCATCTCTGGGTCAATGACATTTTCAAATGGAATCAAACTTCGCTCTTTTTACCCTTCGTTTGATATGGCCAGAGGAAATTCTATGGAAGTTCTCAAAATTATACATGTATATAGTGAAGAAATACTTCACATAAGCCATGATTACACACAAGGCAACTTTACCTACTGCACGTGGTAATTTAAAATAGAGAACCTGACATAATGTTTTTGCGTTAGATGGTGTAGGGGGATTTCTGGTGACGTTCTTTGTTATTGTAGACCGTGACATCTGCGTCATGACATAATACAAAACGTTGCATCACGCAATGCAGTGATGCTTTCGTATGTGGGGCATTCTGTTCCGCATGAAGGACACGAAGATTCAGCAATGTAAGGGCTAGGGAGAGTATTATTTAAATGATGCTTCTATCATGATTTTAAACCTTAATGGGTTCTTGTTGCTAATTTTCAGTCTTTATGTACAAAGAATTTAAGACAGCCCTGAATGCAAAATTCAGTTGGCGCTTAAGCTTCATATTTATATTGAAAGGGTCCCTAAAATGTTTTTAATCCTGGCAAAAAAAAAAAAAAAAAAAAAAATTGCAATATTCTAAACAATACGCTCTGGCCCATACTGCAAAGGTTCCATGGAAATTTTCCAAACTTTTGTTTCAAGATGATATTATGTGTAGTTTTAATTTACCCTCATTCATTCCGAATTCCCACAATTATCTCCAAAAGTTATCAACTGAAGATACGTGAAGTATTTTGAATGAGCCACTTTTATACAGTAATAGACTAATACCATGTATTTAAGACATTTTTTATTTCATGTGCTGTCACGCTTAAGGTTTCTAATCATCCTGTTTTTGTTTTCTTTACAGGTTCAGGTTCTCTATCTAGTAAGTAATATACTAATATATTTGACAATTATTCCACGAGCGCGCGTTGGATATGAGATGATAGATAGCCAACGAGGCGCGTAGCGCCGAGTTGGCTATAATCATCTCATATCCAACAAGCGCAAGTGGAATAATTGTTTTATTGAAAACAACCGAGAAATATTGCTAGATCTTACTGATTTCGCTGTGCAAGAACGACCAGAAGGCAATTTAATGGTCGCCATTTCTCGGCCATGGTATAATTGCTCATATACCATGGCCGCTAAGCCAATCAAATCTCTCGAATTGCATTATACACTGATGCAGTTTTTAATAAATGCTAATATGCAACTCGTACTATTTAAAGTACTGATCATGACCATTCCTAAACTTATCAAACCAGCGACATAGACTTCACATAAAGTGCTTGGGCTAATTATTCAGAGTGATTTGAAATGGAGTGAACATAATTATTACCTCAGTGGTTGCTAAGGTGTCAAAGCGCTTAGATACAGTACATGTATAGTCTCAGGGTGTTGTACCATGGGGTGTCCCTGCCACTGATCTCTTTCCCATTTACATGTATGTTACCCTAATACGTTCTACGGGTATTTTGGAATAAGTAACCAACTATCTATCAGATCAACTCGAAAAAGTTCAAAAACAAGCCCTGCGTATTATCTACCCTGGGCATTCATATACATGTAGCTAGACAGTTGGCAGACTTCCTAAGATTAGACACGTGGCATGATGACTCTGGAGTAAATTAATAAGGGTCGCCCTCTTTCACAACATCTGACATAGCTAGATCAGGGCATTTGGGCACGAACGTTTTACTAGAAACTCAAACAGCTGTAGTCTCTATAAGTTTACAATGTAGAACATAGTGTTTTAAGAATAGTTTTTTCCCAGTGCCATTATATTGTAAGGTCTTATACCAAAGTTCACCTTTGATACTTATACAGCTGTAGTTTGATAATATTATATGTATTCTCAGTAATAATTAATTACCTCTTGTAAACCTTGTAACCCGGTCCCTGGCATACTGTTTTATTCTCAATCTGTAAACTTTTATTTTTTTCTTCATTTGTAAACACAAATTAGATTTCATTTTTTATGCGATAATGCGAGAATTTAATTAAATAAACACGATAAACACAATATTGAACCAAAGGTTGTGCAGCAAGATTTGGTGGAGTACTAACAGTATTAAACACAAGTAACCTAACAGAGAACGCTGGGTAGAATGCGTTCTTAAAGCTTTTGTTCTGTTTCACATTCCATTTTCTTTCAGATAACATCTTATTAAACAGCTACACTTTAACAATATATACTACATGTTCATGTACGTGTACCTTTGGGAAGGCTTTTTATCTGCAGGACTTTAGCGCTAAAGATGTTTTCTGGAGGTGGGGAAGGGGGTGCCTACCATATATTTTGGGGAGGGGGTCATTAACTGGGGGACCCTTTGCATTTGGAATGTACAGTATGCTACAGTGTAAGTCAGGCCTGACTTGTTCAATATACTTGTTCTTTGAGTAACTAGGGATTTGTAACAAATAAACTTAAACACATGACTTAAACTATTTTACCTTTTCTTTATCCGTAGGAAATTGCTATGAAAGCAGAACGAGGTATTCTGATGCTGGAGTAATCTATTCTCCTAATTGGCCTGGTAACTATCGATCTTTCCAGGACTGTGAATGGAAGATTGAGGTGGGAAGTGGTAAAGGCATCTTAATTGCTTTTATGGACTTTCATCTTGAGGATGATATTGGATGTGATAATGACAAAGTCAAAGTAAAAGGTGACAGGATGATATTTTTACTTGTTAATGGGGGAGTCTCTTAACTACCATAAAATTAATTGCTGTTGGATGCATAAAAAGTTGCTACATGTAGCCATCAATTGTCTTTAAAAATAATGCTAATATCCAACGCTTTGTTACAAATGGTATCTCAAGTATTTGCGTAAAAGGCAATAGCTTACAAATGTTCATCGGATTACAAGGAACAGTTTACAAGGCTGAATTGTGTAATCTGTTAAAAAAAATGCAGAACTCAGAGGCTGTTCCTTTCCTCTTAGTGTTACAGCTGTAGGGATTTTTTATTGTAATTTGCAGTTTGGGGCTGACACATGTCAAAACCCTACAAAACAGCATGCACAATATATGTAACAAGATATCATGCTTAATAAAAGGCAGTCTATGACTGCATGTGGCTACTGCTTTATTTTTGTAGAATATATTGCAGTAAAAAAGCAATGTTGTATAAAATTCAGAGGGTTGAATAAACAGCTAAAATTGTGCAGCTTAATTTGATCGTGCGGTCACATGGGCGAATTTGGTATGGGGGGGGGGGGGGTTTGTCTATACACTTTTTAAAGTACACAGGGGACAGTAACAGATATGGTTTGGCTCTCGCGTGGTGAAGAAATTCCGTGAATCAAGATACACAGATAAACAGCCAATAAGCTTTTGTAATTGAGAAATTAATTCAGACAGACGTGAACACAGGTCTGTCTGAATTAATTTCTCAAATTCGTTCAATTTTCGCCTCAAATGAAGGGGACCAATCCAAGCGAACTGCAAGTCACTAAAACACAATTTTTCGACTCTTTTAAACTTAGTACGATTTTCAAAAATTTCACTAAAGCTATTTGAAATATGACAGATCGATCAATTTAACATAAAGCATGGTGAAATTCACATTCAAACCTGTACTATTTTGTAAAGTGGATTCCCAGGAGCACGCAAAGATTTCTGAGAACGTCTACAGCTCACACGATGATTTGCAGATCTTGTTTACAATCGCACATGTTTCGCCTTGACACAAAATCTCAACAGGAATTTCTTGGCTATGAAATCACTGATTTCCTCTTTTAAGCAGCCGAGTGTTCCTTAGAAGTTGTTCTCTTGATTTACAGTATTGAAAACCTGTTTTCCTTCCAAGGACCACAAATTGCCACCTTGATAATCCATGTATGAAAGACACGGCTACCATTTTGAATTGAATACAAGGATCTTCCGTAGAAATAAAGCCGACTGAGATCTCGACAACTTGTCCTGGTGAACTCGACCCAACTTCGGGTAAATTCTGCAATTCCGAAAGCTTTTGATTTACGGACTTACGCACAACACTATAGCATAGTAGCTGAAGGCTGTAGCCACAAAAATCCCATTATTCTTAGTTCTTGTAGTTACTTTAAGAAGGCAGAGTTGTTTGAAGTATGGTTATTGCTAATCCAGATTAAGTAACATGACAGCTTTAATAATAGGTTTTGTTCAAACAGCCTTACCCTGATCTGTAGTTAAAAGACCTCCCTTGATTGACCTCCAAGAGCGATGGAGTGGAAGTGAGACAGTCTGACAACAGGCATCATTCTGACGCTGTACAAATGTATCTCTTTTGCACTGTACACTTAAGAGCAGCTCTGATGCGTGTGACATATTACATCATAAAGCTTGCATGTGTTAAGAGAGATGGATGTTGCATGTACAAATATTATTAATTTGTACTGTAATACATGTATGAAAATTTTTCAAAATTATAATAACGAAGCACGCTATTGTGTTAGCCCTAGCCGCCGTTGACCATTCTGTAATGCCAAAAGCACTTTCACATGCCAAGTCTTAATTGCTGCAAAGAACAAGCACATTATCCAAATAAGGGAATATACTACATAGTCAAGCCTGAGTTTGCATACACGAAACAAGAATTAGCTGTGCATTAGGTTTGACATACTGTAAATGCAGTATACATGTGCACATTTGAATTAGCCATTGCTCCACAGTCATGCCAAAGTGGAGCTTGCTTGCTTTTATTGTACGTACAGTCTAGTATAAGTTGCCTGATATAACTTGATGCAGGAAAGTCTAACTAAGGGTGTGTTTACATCTGAAAACTCGCCCTGGTGTGAATTTGATACCAGTATGACATTGATTTCATACCATGATTTCATACGTGATTTCATACCGTGTTTACATGAATGGACACTTCGTGTCGTCAAATGTGATTATGACGCCCAGGTGACCCCATATTAGACTGGATGTTGAAGAATGCACATGCGCTACCTGTTCCAGACTCACAGGAGAGTGATTTCATGCTGGAGCAAACAGCCATACCGTGTTTATATGACGTTGGAATGAGTTTTCGTATTGGAATGAAAATGTCGCCCTGGTAAAGTTACCAGGGTGAAATCACACCAGTATGACTCTCTCTGGTATGATATTTTGTGCTTTTATCATGTAAATGAATAAAGAGCCACGAGGGAACCGGAGTGAACTGGTACCAAAATGAAAGTCCCACCGGTGTCATGTAAACACTCCCTTATTTGTGTTTTTTGTAACAACATGCTCAGAGGTAGAGTATCTGAACCAGCTGAAGATAAATTTAGGAATATTTTTGCAGTGTGTAGTGATTTAAACTACATGTACTGTAGTGATGTTTAAAGGGTGAGTGCACTGTTAAACTTAAATCAATCTGACTTACACATTACATCCTTTTGTGATAGGAGGGAACAATTACCAGTCATATGACTCATCAAGCACCATCAGAGGCCCAATGTGTGGTTACATCCATCCATTCTATTTCACCTCAAATAAGGAGCGAATTTATATCAGGTTCAAATCTGACCGGAGTTTTAATAAAGAGAGAGGCTTTGTTGCTGGTTATGTTAAGTATGATTCAAGTAAGTGTCTTGGATAGTAAGCCAGTTTATTGCCTGCATAATAAATGCTTATCAATAAGAGTGTTTTTTAAGGTAAATTATATTTAGCTTTATATAATTTTTAATATGACAGTTGTAAAAACTATTATTACTATTATCATTATTATTATTATTATTATTATTATTGTTATTGTTATTATTATTGCTTTTGTACAAATATGATCAAGTGCGTGTTACAATAAAACTAAACTAAATTAAATATTCACAAAAGCAAGCATTACTTTATCATTGAGGATCTTGGCAAGAAAATGAAGGATCCTTGAGGATCTTTGCAAGATCTTGGGAGGATCCTTAAAGATCCTTGAAGATTTTTGCAAGATCTTGGGAGGGTCCTTAAAGATTCTTGAGGACCTTTAAAGATTCTTGAGGACCTTTGCAAGACCTTGGAAAGATCTTTATGGATCTTTGAAGATCCTCCCAGATCTTGCAGAGATCCTCAAGAATCTTCAAGGATCCTCCCAAAATCTTGCAAAGATCCTCAAAGATCTTCTAGGATAATCCCAAGATCTTGCAAACATCCTCATTAAGTATCCGTCAATTAATCTTATCAAGATTCTTAATAAGAAATGCAGGTACAAAAGTCGGACCGGATCAACTCGGACTGCCAGTCCGGGTCGGATCAACTTGGATCGCCTCGGATCATGAAAAAAACCCCGTAAAATTAAATGAAATTGAAACTTTTACCCATTTGAAGGTTAAAATTCCGGTCAAAAATTGGGCCAAATTAAGAAAGACTCGCGACGTTTCTCCGTGTCGTGCTGTGTTGTCAAACCGCCATTTTGTATTCTAAGTTCCAGTTCCTCTCGGACTCGTCTCGAGATCCCGCCGCGTTGATCTCCACGATCATGGACCCAGATGAAGGTAAAACCTAGGCCATCTTTGTCAGTGAATTTGTATCCGTCCACCAAAATGAAAGTTTCAGTCATAACCCATTTCTGTTACGCTACGTGATCAATGTGCACAACACTCACCTTGCCCTCTTTGCTTTCTCACTGAAACTTTCATTTTGGTGGACGGATACAAATTCACTGACAAAGATGGCCTAGGTTTTACCTTCATCTGGGTCCATGATCGTGGAGATCGACGCGGCGGGATCCGGAGACGAGTCCGAGAGGAGCTGGAACTTAGAATACAAAATGGCGGCTTGACTACACAGCACGACACGTAGAAACGTCGCGAGTCTTTCTTAATTTGGCCCATTTTTGACCGGAATTTCAACCTTCAAATGGGTAAAAGTTTCAATTTCATTTAATTGTATGTTTTTTTCATGATCCGAGGCGATCCGAGTTGATCCGAGTTGATCCGACCCGGACTGGCAGGTCCTGGCAGTCCGAGTTGATCCGGTCCGACTTTTGTACCTGCCTTAATAAGAATCTTATTTAAGAATCTTACAAGAACCTTACAAGATCTTGTAATATCTTATCAAAAGATTCATATATCTTTTAAGATCTTGTTAGATCCTATAAGATTCTAACAAGATCTTAAGATTCTTTATATTCAGCTCTTATTTGATCTGACAAGATTCTTACAAAGATCTTACAAGATCTTATAAGATTCCTACCATGATCTTACAAGATTTTATAAGATTCCTACAAAGATCTTAAAAGATTTTAAAGGGAATCTTACCAAGATCTTACAAGGTTTTATAAGTTTCTTACCAAGATCTTGAAATTGTCACGATCTTACCAAAAAGGCCCAAGATTTGATTTTGTTTTCCAAGCAAGCCGCAAAATAGGGAAAAACCTGGAGTGTATACTTTTTTATTTTCTTTGGATTGCCCTGACATTTCTGGCAATGACCTACAATGGTTCATTCAAATAATGTAGAATCATGTGTTCCTCAGGGTTTGATCACAGCTTGCTTGAAATACAAAATCTACACATACCTAGAAACTGACTTGAGGTGGATATACTCCTAGCACTTCAATTCAAAGGCTAGGGCATTGTCAAACCATAACCAACAAGAAAAATTATAAGTGCGATAACCTTTTATTGCTAAATCTTGGCTATTCATGTGAAATAAATTGATCACAACAATCTTCAAAAGTTCACATGGAAACTTTCATCTACAATGCCATATATGGCTTTTTACAAGGCATAAAATTGTACTCAAGTTCTTGTGATGCATTCTCACAAGATCAAAGGCACTATTAAAAATAATTATTATAATATTGTAATCCACAAAAGAGTGACAGAAAAACCTTTACCAACAAATGTTCTCTAGACTAGGATAAAGTTCTACACGGAACTTTTTCTTCCATTTGCATCAATTAATGGAGCACTAATAATAATCTATTTGACTTAATTAACCTGGCAGCTTTAAAGCCTTTCTAAACAACCCTGAGACTTATTATTTGCCAGTATTATTTTCCCAAGAAAGAAGCAACCTAAAAGAGTGTACATATGAATAAGAGCTTGGTTTCCACTGGTACAATAATGTTCTTTAGTGTTAGTGTAAAATAAACAAATAGGGGGAGTGGGGTCTTACGTACATTGTAAAAGTTGAATTTTAGAAGCAAAGTATGCAGCTAAACTGGAATTTCCTGGGGGCCGCGGGGGAGGGGCGGGGGGGGGGGGGGGGGCAAAACGAAAAAAAAAAAACATTCAAGGAAGGAGCATGGATATTTTCTGGAACTGCAGAATGTTTGTAAAGGAGGGCTTTTTCCATGACTCGTGAGTTCTCTGTACACAACCTTGAACAAAATTTTGGCCGTAATCCTTCGCGATTAGGGAAATTATTGCAATACATAGTCACCCCTTTTTTAATCCACAGGTTTTGACCTACCACATGGAAAACCCCACTAAAAATAAAATTGTTCAACATACAGTAAATAATTTACCTTGAGTACCTCATCATTTTTAATTTTAAAAGTGAGTCTTGATTCTAGCAATGCCTACTGTCAAGCAACCAATTTTAGGGCTTTCCCCAGTTTCTCAGAAAACAGCAGGATACTGAGACACAATAACAAGTGTTTCAACTGTGGTATCTTGCAGAAGTTCTTCTTTCTGCTCAAAGTAAATAGGAGGCATTTCAGTACAGGCTAACTGAAGTACATGTGGGCTTCAATCTGTGAATGAATGTTTGGATTATCAAAATTGATAACTAAAGACCATGATGGTGAATTCCAGGAGGCATTCAAAAATATAAAATGAGGAGATTTGACCAAATCCATGTTTGTCTCTTTTTTGTAGAGGAGTGGGGAGCATGGGGGGTTTTGATAAAAAATTCTTCAAAATTGTCAAATTCCACACATCTTGCGCCCCCCCTTTCCCCTCCCTTGGACTCTTCTTTATACATGTACTTGCATGTACATGTAGTTGCATTAAAGTTAGCGCATGTCAAATTTGTGCTCAGTAAGTTACAGTTGTATCTCTCTCAACCAGTTTCTCTTTGTAATTTTTGCCAGCTTATTGTGACAAGACATTTACAAGCTCTTCTGGACAGGTGACCTCACCAGGTTATGGTTCGAGATCATCGTATGCACATAACCAGTTCTGTACATATGACATCAAAGTTTCATCCATTTTCCCCCCACGAGCAATCAGGCTTAAATGGTCCGCATTTGACATCGAGGGTAAAATGCCGTCTTGTTCTGAAGATTACGTGGAAATTTTCGTTGGATGTAGCAGACATTCCATTGGGAAATATTGTTCTAACTCTCCGCCTTTTGATGTTTACTCGCCGGACAGCTGCTTGCGTTTAAGGTTCAAGAGTGACAGCTCTGGTAGTGGCATGGGATTCTTGGCCTCATATTCTACAGTTTTACCTGGTAATAAAATAAATTATTTTATTTTTTTTAAATGAAATGTCATGCCGTTTTGTTCAATAATTATGGTAAGCTGAAACATAATGGGATGCAGTTTAAGAGTAGACTGCTCACAGTCCCCTAGTATTCCGTGGGATTAATTCGAGACTCGTACGCTTTGCCTTCTATTGCAGATGGATTCCCAACCGCATGTACACGAGTTGAAATTTATACAATAAAGAATTGAAAAATTGTCAAATACTTGTGAAATGCTTGTGGCTAGTTAGACGCGGCGTTTGTCTCGGCTAAGAGACTCTTCAGAGATCTTCAGAATTTATAGGCAAACTCGTTGGGCAACTCGCCCAAAGTCCTGTTCGGGCCAGACTACTAACATCTTGAATTTGCGAATGGGACTACGGGCGTGATGCTCAACGAGGTTACCTAGATAAATTCTTAAGGCCTCTGAAGAGTCTTTTGGACGAGACGAAGTGCCACGTCAGACTAGCCACGAACATTTTACATCAAGTATTTGAAATCTTTATATGCCTGAGGAAATAGGTTAGTTGAACAGCAATTGGCAAACATGATGTTATTGACAGTCGCTGAAATAAGCCACTTTGTGCTGAAAAAATGGTACGAAAACTGGGCAGAAAAACAAACTCTTTTGGTGTGATTTGATATGTGAACCAAAAGGACTTGGACAGTCGTGGAGTAGTTCAAGGAATTCAAGCGTTGTAGGTGGGACATGACCTCATAAAGGTTAAGATTAGTCTCTCGTCAGTTCTCTCACGGATAGTGGTTAAAATGAATTGGTTCTGTTTTCTCATCTCTGGGTCAATGACATTTTCAAATAGAATCAAACTTCGCTCGAAACTTCGTTTGATATGGCCAGAGGAAATTCTTTGGAAGTTTTCAAAATTATACATGTATATAGTGAAGAAATACTTCACATAAGCCATGATTACACACAAGGCAACTTTACCTACTGCACGTGGTAATTTAAAATAAAGAACCTGACCTAAATTTTTTGCGTTAGATGGTGTAGGGGGATTTCTGGTGACGTTCTTTGTTATTGTAGACCGTGACATCTGCGTCATGACATAATACACAACATTGCATCACGCATGCAGTGATGCTTTCGTATGTGGGGCATTCTGTTCCACGCACATGAAGGACACGAAGATTCAGCAATGTAAGGGCTAGGGAGAGTATTATTTAAATGATGCTTCTATCATGATTTTAAACCCTAATGGGTTCTTGTTGCTGATTTTCAGTCCTTATGTACAAAGAATTTAAGACAGCCCTGAATGCAAAATTCAGTTCGCACTTAAGCTTCATATTTATATTGAAAGGGTCCTTAAAATGTTTTCAATCCTGGCAAAAAAAAAAAATCGCATCATTCTAAACAATACAGTCTGGCCCATACTGCAAGGGTTCCATGGAAATTGCCCAAACTTTCTTTTCAAGATGATATTATGTGTAGTTTTAATTTACCCTTATTCATTCCGAATTCCCACAAATCGCCAAAAGTTATCAACTGAAGATACATGAAGTATTATTGAATGAGCCACTTTTATACAGTAATAGACTAATACCGTGTATTTAAGACATTTTTTATTTCAAGTGCTGACACTCAAGGTTTCTAATCATCCTGTTTTTGTTTTCTTTACAGGTTCAGGTTCTCTATCTAGTAAGTAATATACTAATATATAATTATATGCTGATATGCAACTTGTACTCTTTAAAGTACTGATCGTGACTATTCCTAAACTTATCAAACCAGCGACATACACTTCACATGAAGTGCTTGGGCTAATTATTCAGAGTGATTTGAAATGGAGTGAACATAATTATTACCTCAGTAGTTGCTAAGATGTCAAAGCACAGATACAGTACATGTATAGTCTCAGGGTGTTGTACCATGGGGTGTCCCTGCCACTGATCTCTTTCCCATGTACATGTATGTTACCCTAATACGTTCTACGGGTATTTTGGAATAAGTAACCAACTATCTATCAGATCAACTCGAAAAAGTTCAAAAACAAGCCCTGCGTATTATCTACCCTGGGCATTCATATACATGTAGCTAGACAGTTTGGAGACTTCCTTAGATTAGACACCTGGCGTGATGACTCTGGAGTAAATTAATAAGAGTGGCCCTCTTTCACAACATCTGACACAGACCAGGGCATGCGCGCACGAACGTTTTACTAGAAACTCAAACAACTGGAATCTCTATAAGTGTACAATGTAGAACAGAGTGTTTTAAGGATAGTTTTTTTCCCAGTGCCATTGTAAGGTCTTATAGCAAAGTTCACCTTTGATGTTTATACAGCTGTAGTTTGATAATATTATATGTATTCTTAGTAATAATTAATTACCTCTTGTACCCTGGCATACTGTTTTATTCTCAATCTGCAAACTTTTCGTATTTTTGTCTTCATTTGTAAGCACAAATTGGAACTCATTTTTTATGCGATAATGCGAGAATTTAAATAAACACAATAATTATTGAACCAAAGGTTGTGCTGCAAGATTTGGTGGAGTACTTACAGTACCAAACACAAGTAACCTAACAGAGAACGCTGGGTAGAACGCCTTCTTAAAGCTTATGTTCTGTTTCACGTTCCATTTGCTTTCAGATAACATCTTATTAAACAGCTACAGTTTAACAATAGACTACCTTTGGGAAGGCTTTTTATCTGCAGGATTTTAGTGCTTAAGATGTTTTCTGGAGGTGGGGGAGGGGGTGCCTACCATATATTTTGGGGAGGGGGTCATTTACTGGGGGACCCTTCGCATTTGGAATGTAAAGTATGCTACAGTGTAAGTCAGGACTTGTGTACATATACTTGTTCTTTGAGTAACTAGGGACTTACAAATAAACTTAAACGCATGACTTAAACTTTCTCTTTTCTTTACTTTTAGGCAGTTGCTATGGAACTCGAATTATGGATTCCAATGCTGGGGTAATCAATTCTCCTAATTGGCCTCGTCACTATCCGTCTTTAACAGACTGTTATTGGAATATTGAGGTGGGAAGTGGTAAAGGCATCAAAATTGCTTTTATGGACTTTTATCTTGAGAGTCATATTGGATGTGACAATGACAAAGTCAAAGTAAAAGGTGACAGGATCATATTTTTACTTGTTAATGGGGGAGACTCTTAACTACCATAAAATTGATTGTTGTTGGATGCATGAAAATTTGCTAGCCGTCAATTGTCTTTGCAAATTATCCTTACATCCTACGTTTTGTTGGGAATGGTATTTCAATTATTAATTTTTTTATAAAAGGCAATAGCTTACAAATGTTCATCGGATTACAAGGAACTTACAAGGCGGAATTGTATAATTTGTTAAACAAAATTCAGAACTCAGCTTCCTTTCCTCTTAGTGTTACAGCTGTAGGGATTTTTTATTGTAATTTGCAGTTTGGGGCTTGCACTGCAATCCCTCACACATGTCAAAACACTACAAAATAGCAACAAGGTACCATCCTTAAAAATCCCATACTTCTTAGTTCTAATGTATATATAGTAACAATACCAAGGCCAAGTTGTTTGAAGTACGGAATTGCTAATCCAGATTAAGTAACACGACAAGTACCCTGATCTGTAGTAAAGAGACCTCCCTTAATTTTAAAACCCAAGAGCAATGGAGTGGAAGTGAGGCAGTCTGATAACAGGAATCATTCTGACGCTGTAGAAGTGTATCTCTTTTGCACTGTACACCTAGGAGCAACTCTGATTCATATGACATATTACATCATAAAGCTTGCATGTGTTAAGAAAGATGGATGTTAAGTGTACACATATTATTACTGTGTACTGTAATACATGTATATAAATTTTTCAAAATTATAACAACGAAGCTCGTTATTGTGTTAGCCCTAGCAGCCATTGACCAGTCTGTAGCGTTGAAGGCATGTTCACATACAGGCTGTTGACGTACACATGTCTTTATTGCCAAAGAGAACAAGCACATTAACCAAATAAGGGAATACACTACACAGTCAAGCCTGAGTTTGCATACACTAAACAAGAATTAGCTGTGAATTAGGTTCAACATACTGTATTTACAGTGTACACGTGCACATTTAAATCAATCAATCAATCAATCAATCAATCAATCAACTTTGTTTAACGAGGGTGACACTTAACAGTCTGACAACTGACAAACCTGTGGCCCTTGGATTCCAAATTGAATTGGAATTGGTAATGTTGGTTTTTGTGGAGGGAGGAAAACCGGAGAACCCGGAGAAAAACCCTCGAAGCAAGGACGAGGACCAACAACAAACTCAACCCACATATGAGTCAAGTCTGGGAATCGAACCCAGGCCACATTGGTACGAGGCAAGTGCTCTCACCACTGTGCCATCCCTGCTCCCCATTTGGCCATTGCTCCACAGTCATGCCAAAGTGGAACTTGCTTGCTTTTATTGCACATACAGTCTAGTATATGTTTCCTGATATAACTTGATGCAGGAAAGTCTAACTTAGGGGGTGCTTACATGTGAAAACTCGCCCCTGTGCGAGTTTGATACCAGTATGACATTGTGATTTCATGCTGCGTTTACATGAATGGACACTTCATGTCGACAAACGTGATTGTGACACCCAGGTGACGCCATATTGGACTGGATGTCGAAGAATGTGCATGCGCTACCTGTTCCAGACTCACAGGAGAGTGATTTCATGCTGGACAGAATAGCCATACCTCGTTCACATGACATTAAAATGAGTTTTCGTAATGTCGCCCCGGTACAGTTACCAGGCTAGGGTGAGATTGCACCAGTATGACTCGCTCTGGTATGACATTTTGTGCTGGTGTCATGTGTAAACGAATAAAGAGCCACAAGAGGGAACTGAAGTGAACTCGTACCGGAATAAAAGTCCCGCCGGTATCATGTAAACACTCCTTTATTTGTGTTTTTTGTTACAACATGCTCAGAGGTAGAGTATCTGAACCAGCTGAAGGTAAATTTAGGAATATTTTTAGCACTGTTTAGTGATTTAAACTACATGTACCCTAGTGATGTTTAAAAGGTGAGTGTAAACTTAAATCAATCTGACTTACACATTACATCCTTTTGTGATAGGAGGGAATTACAAGTCATATGACTCATCAAGCACCATTAAAGGCTCAATGTGTGGTAACAAGACACCATTCTCCTTCACCTCTACAGAGAAGCGAATTTATATCAGGTTCAAATCTGACAGTTTAAGTGAAGATAGAGGCTTTGTTGCTGGTTATGTTTTGTATGATTCAAGTAAGTGTCTTGGATAGTGAGCAAGGGTCTTCTTAGTTGATCTTACATTGCAAGCAGACTTCATCAAAACCTCATTATTTCTTCTTAGTGAATACATGCTGGATTGTATCTGGATAGTACCTGGAGATCTTCAAGGATCTTTGGAGGTCTTGCAGATTTTCGCCAGGGATGTACCCTTACACTTTAGTCGTTTGCTGCACATGGGTACTAGTATAACTCTACTTAGTCATTATATTTTTACTAAACATTTTGAAATTGTTTAGTGCAACACTTTCGGTAACGGAAACATGATGCAGTTTAAACACTGTTCACAATGTTGGACAGTATTACACCTTCATTCATGTGTTTGTGGATAAGTTAAGCAGCAATCAGAGAGAGAGAAGGAAGAACTCATTCATTTGTGCACAATCGCAATTTTATGAACCACCAACCCTAAAATGAAGGTCGTGGTGGAATAGAGGCTACAAGTATGTTCCATTTTGGCCTTGAAATCCAACTATGATTTATTGCTCCGAATCAGCTCTGTTTTAGCATGGCATGGGACTTGGTGTCTTGCAAGAAACAAAACTCCATATTTTGGTTCTGATTCACAGCCTTAAAGCACTGTATGATTTTGAAAGAAATAAGTAATTTTTAAGGATGGTGCCTACTAAAAAAGAAGTATTTCTGCCACGTTTTATGACTATGCAGGGAAAGCAGGTCGTTGCAAGGGCTGTTGGAATCCAAAAAGAAAATTGGGGGTAACCACTCATTAATATTTTTTTAGAGACAATAAAGCAACGGTTATTCTTAAATACAAAGCAATGGATGGCATTTTTCTCCAAATTGAAATCGAGGCTTTTATCTCTGAAAAATGTATGCTTACCCCCCATAGCAAGTGCTCTTGGCATCATTTTCTTTTTGGATACCAAGCACTTGCTAAGTTCTGCCTTCTCCACATAGTTTTAAACCGTGCAATTTTAAGACAATTATTTTTGTATTGTTATTTTCTAGAAGAAGGTTCAAGTGGCAACTCCACCAGTGTTGTGATTAGAGAAGGTAGTGCATTCATCATCATCAATTCTCTGCATGCCAGTAGGCGCATAAGGCCGACACATTCTCTGACCAACATTCTCGGCTCCGTGCTGCCGCCTTGGCTACACTCCGACTTTTCCACCCTGCCTTGTGTCTCTCCCTCTCAACAGTCCCTTTCCAAGTGGTCTTTGGTCTCCCTCTCGCCTTTCGTCCTTCTGGAGTCCACCCTAATGCTGTAAAACAGTCGTTATCACCATCTCTCCTGAGTACATGTCCTAACCAGTTCCATCTTCTTCGTCGTACCTCGCAGCTTATTTCATTGATCTCTGCCATCTCAACCATTCTCCTGTTCGTCACCCTTTGCTGCCATTTGATCTTTATTATCCGTCTAAGGCATTTGCGTTGGAAACTATTCAGTTTTCGTTTGTCAGCCTTTGTCATCTTCCACGCTTCATCGCCATATAGCAGGACGGGTCGAACTAAAGTCTTGAATAGGTGTATCTTGGTTTTCCTTTCTATTCCTCTTACTGCCCACACCTTCCCTAGCCTCTGGAATGCACCGCCAGCCTTCTGCAGTCGGTTCAAAATATCTTTACTGCCTCCACTCTCTTTATCTACAGTCGCTCCTAGGTATAGAAACTCTCGATGTCTTCCACCTCCCTGCCATTCACCACAATGCTCTCGATATTGGTAGCATACTCAGTCCTCAGTGTCTTGCATTTTCTCGCGTTGAGTTTCAGGCCTACTCTGGCTGCTTCTTCTTTCAGTCTCCCAGTCTTCTCCTTGTGCAAGTCATTAAACTTGGATGACGGCAGGGCAATGTCGTCTGCAAAATCCAGGTCCCCCAAGACTGTTGTGAAATTCCACCGTATCCCTCTTCTCTTGTCTGTTGTTGCCTTCCTCATGGTCCAATCCAGGGCCAGTAAGAAGAAGAATCCTGACATCACACATCCCTGCTTTACTCCAGACTTGATCTTGAACCAGTCTAATGTCTCACTTCCGTCAATATTTGCACACTCAAAGACCTCGTATGTGTCTGCTGTTACTCTCACCATCTTGCAAGGTATCCCATAGCTTCTCATGTACAGAGTGACCTGCCCTCCACTCATTTGCTTGCTCCAAGATGTTTCTTAATATAAAGATCTGCCCAGTTGTGCCTCTCTTTGGCCTAAACCCATTCTTCTCCTTTTTGAAGCTTCTTGTCTATACCTATCTTGATCCGCTCTAGCATCATCCTGCAGAATATCTTACTAATGATGGGTAGTAAATACGCTCAAAATTGTTTATTGACAGGAAACAGTTGCAATCAAAAATCTCCTTTTTGCACACAAATATTCGTAGCTTACAGAAAAATTTTGAAGAATTTCAATATCACGTTTTAAGTGAATTGAATTTCCGTTTTACCATTATTGGTGTAACAGAAACTCGAATATGCGATCGTGAATGTAGTCTCAATTTTGTACCAGAATTACCAGGATAACATTTTGAATTAGTCCCGACACCTTTATCTGCCGGTGATGTTGGCATGTTCATTGATCAGAATTGTAAATATCGTGTCCTTGAACGAGTCTCCAATTCTTGCTAGCAAGCCCTTTGGATTGAACTTCATCTGCCTGACAATAAGAAACCTGTATCTGGTGTTACTTATAGGCAACACAATAACGCTAATGAGTTTCTAGAATACTTGTCAGATTTTCTTGAACGCCATGCAGTGCCTTCAAAATCAAAATATTTATCTCATGGGCGACTTCAACATAGATCTGTTAAAATATGAAACTTGTAGTTACAGTGACACAAACGTTGCTGCTAACGATGCAGGATGCCACTTTAAGAAGTATTTCTAATCGTTAAAAACAAAAATTCCTTGCTAAACCATGGCTGACTGTGGTTTAAAGAAAATCAATCAGGGTAAAGAATAACCTCTTCTATACCTCATCCTGGAACAGGTACAAATTTTACAGAAACAAAATCATCTCCCTTACGAGGTTAAGTAAAGCGAACTTCTACCAAAGTTTCTTTGATCTCAACATCCGTAATATGCGTCAAACTTGGAAAGGAATTTACGAGCTAATTGCAAACTGTAGAAAGAAAAACAAGCGCAATCCAACTAACTCTATTTGCCCATATCCGAATGAGGTTCCAACTAGTGACCCGAAGGAAATAAGCAATATTCTAATCTTAACAAATACTTTGCCAACTGGCTTCTAAAATTCCTCAAACCTCAAGTACAATCTTTGATTATTTAGATCTACCAATTGATTGCACTTTCTTCTTTAACCCTATTATTCTGTACGATATTAATTTGGAAATCTCAATTTTGCAAGACAACAAGGCCCATGGTCTCTACTCATCCCCAGTTAGGCTGTTGAAATTGGCAAAAAGGGTCATATTCGTACCTCTAGTCACGATCTTTAACCAGTCTATTTGCTCAGGGACTTTTCTTTCTATACTTTATAAGTGTGCAAGATTATCCCGATATTTGAGGATGAAGATGACTCTCTGCCTGAAAACTACCGACCGATCTCACTGCTCTCGATTAATAACAGGATTTTTGAAAAACTTATGTACTCCAGACTTACCAAGTTTGGCAAAGATTACAACATTCTCTATAATCAGCAATACGGCTTTCGCAGTAAGCACAGTACTCAGCATGCTATACTTGATATTGTTAACACAATTCTCTAAAATGTGGACAATGGTAAGTTCATGCGGTGTTTTCATAGATCTCAAGAAGGCTTTTGATACTGTTAACCATGAGATTTTGTTAGCTAAACTTGAAACTTATGGTATTAGAGGTGTAATCAACTCCTGGTTCAGATTGTACTTAACTGATCGGAAGCAAAATACGGAAGTTAATAATGTTGTTTCTGAGGCCAAGACGACCTTGTGCGGCGTGCCACAGGGCTCAGTCCTCGGACCACACTTGTTCCTTCTATACATCAGTGATATTTACAAGTTCTCCTCGTTATTTGTCTTCTGTCTATTTGCTGACGATATCAGTATATTACTTGCAAATAACAACTTAAGGAACTCGAGACACTTGTTAATCGCAAGCTTGGCAACCTCAATGAATGGCTAAAGGCCAACAAACTGTCTTTGAACATAAAAAAAAAAAAATCAAACTTTGTAATCTTTCGTCCCCGGTAAAAGAATATGCCCTTCATACCTAGGATTAGAATTCTTGACTCCGGGGCTAACACCTTCGCAAACCTTGAAATGAAAGAGTATGTAAAATATCTTGGCTTAATGATTGATTCAAATCTTTCTTGGAAATACCGCATTGAATCTATCTGTCACAAAATCAGCGAGTCGATAGGAGTTATAGCTAAAATTCGACATTATGTCCCGAGTCGTGTTTTGCTTTCAGTTTACAACTCATTAATAGTCCCTTACTTAACTTATGGTATTTGTGGTTGGGGAAACTGTGCCTTGACATTTCAAAGAAAGATTGTATTTCTACAAAAACGAGCCTTGCATCTTATTTACTTCAGGAAGTCTAACGAACATACCGTACCCTTCTTTCTCAAATCGAATTGCCTTCCCCTACCTAGCCTATTTTTTTTAGAGATTGTACCTATTTATTGTATAATATCAACAGACAGTCAGCACCTGTTAGTATACTCAAACAGTTTGTTAAACAAGTCAGATTCACAACTACAGAACAAGATCTGTATCTAGGGACTCGTTTTATGTTAAGTTTTATAGAACCGATAAAATGTATGCCTTTTTCTCGAGAATCAGTGCCCAAATTTGAAACTCAATTCCTCATTCGATTAAACTACTCAATTGTCGTCCTTTCGGAATATTACTTAATTTCTTGCCGTCTTACTAAGTTATTTAAGACTTAAGGTTAACTTCGCTTCGTAATTTTAATGTATTTGCTTTGTTTTATGTTAGTTTATTCTATTCACTGTATAGTAGTATCTTCAGTGTTATTTAGTCCATCTATATACAGATAAACTTTGTACTTGTAATATGTCCTCAGATCTCCCTGCCTCGATTAATTCATAACATATCTGCAGGGGAAAAGAAACATAATTAGTTATATTTCTAATTAGCCTGCATAGCAGTCGTTTCCGTTTCCTTCAAGCCCAGTCGGGTAAGCGCGCGATAGGGTTGGGCAAAAAGGAGCAAAAAAAGTAGGAGCGGGGGGGAGGGGCGGGGAAGGAAAGGAAACGCCTGCCGCTGAGCCCAGACATTTTACCGAACCCCGTTCGTCAGCGAACGGGAGGCAATGATGCATTACCATTGGCCAGTCGTGTGTCAATCAAACGCATAGACCAAAACGACATCGGTTAACCGTTTATCAAAGATGAAAATATGGCCGTGGTGGAAAAGAATTCTCTCGTGTGTCCTTCCGATTTCGAGTTTGCTTTGCTTTGGAAACAACTAAACTGCTTTCGCAGGGAGATTTCAGTTGAAACCGGAGCAAAGGATTGCTTTAAGAACGAATGTCTATTGTACATCAAACAAAATCAAAATTCTCGGTCACGCTCAAAATATAGTTTTCATTGCGCTTTGGTTTGTTGGTAGGTATTATCATCTCAAGAAACATGGTGTCATTCGTTTTTCGAAATCCCGCCGGAATTTTTTAAAAATTTAAGAAAATTTGTTCTGGCTGTCGGCGGTCTCAAAGCCTGGAAAGGCGAGGAAGTATTTTAGCCATGTGGGGCAAGCTCATTCTGTCTGTAATTCCAGCTGTAAGCAAATAAGTTGATATTCTAAAACATAAGTAAAATTTGTCTTGGGTAATTTTATCTACGCTTTGTTCGAGCGACGTAAAGTTCGAGAAAATCTTCTAAAATACTACAACTTGAAGTGAACAAATTGCCCGCCGCGATTGTGTTTTCGCTGAGATTTACCAGAAGTTAAAAATGATTGGTTCTCATGTGACATTTGACGTGACAGTGTAGGCCCCAAGGGAACGAAGGCATTTGGGAGCGTTCGGTAAAATGTCTGGGCTCAACGGCTGGCGTTTCCTTTCCTTCCCCGCCCCCTCCCTCCGCTCCTACTCTTTTGCTCTTTTTTTGCCCAATTCCCTCGCGCGCTTGCCCCGCTTGGCTTGAAGGAAACGGAAACGACTGCTACGCAGGCTAATTTCTAATTTTCAATAGAATTGCATAGCTATTAGAATTCTCGCCGTCTGATTGGCCATCGAGGCGAGGAATTCAGAGTGGAATTGCGACTTTTAAAAAGCGAGGTTGACCGATATTTCACCATAGCAACGCAGGCAAAATTGGAAACAATTATGTTTTCAAAACCTTTGTCTCCGTTTATAAAGAAAAAACCTGACCGAAGTGAGAAAACAGAAGATTTTCCCTTGTTTTAATTTAAATTATGACTTCCCCGAGAGATTTTCTAAGAAGCCGCTTACGCTTACGAGCACGTGAAATCGGCACAGTCTATCGCGAAAAAAAAAATGGCGGATGGATGAGAAACAAGCAAAGGTACTTCAACTACCAAGGAAGAGCCGGTCTCAATTGTAGCGTACACAGAAGATGAACTAGAGGCCTTCAAAGAAAATATGGCTTTCGAAAACACACAAAAAAGTACGAGTACCGCCGTTCATCATCTACAGTCGTGGTACTTGGCAAAGTACAAAACTCAACTGAACTTAAACAGCATTTCTAAAGCAGAGGGTTCCCAATTACTGAAGCATTTTTTTGTTGAAATACGAAAAACAAAAAAGGATGACGAAGGTAAAGAATATGAGCCTGGTTCACTTCAAACTTACCGCAATAGTCTTCGCCGCTATTTACTCCACTGGCCATGTCCACCAGCGCCCGACAACTTCGACATTGAGAAAAATGAAGAATTTGATGAAGTTACCAACATGTTATCCGTTAAGAAGAAGGATTTGAAGAGGAAAGGTCTTGGAAATAAACCGAACGCTGCTCAGCCCCTAGGAGAAGATGAAATCGAGAAAACATGGTCCAACGGAGCACTTAGCCTTCAAAATCCTCGCTCGCTTCTCTATCTTGTTTGGTGGAACAATGTCACGCACCTTGGGATGCGAGCTTTTAAGGAGCAATACGACGTACCGCCTCATACAAGATTTTACCGTCACTAACCAGTACGTTGAATATAAGGAACGCCAAACGAAGAATCGCCAAGGAGACGAAGAAAGTTCGAGGAAAAGTGCCAGAAAGTACAACAACAAAATCTGGAAAACGGATGGAGGAGAGCGGTACCCATACCGAGCATTCATTGAGTGTGTCGCACATCGTCCTAAAGGTGAAACCGTTCCTGGAAATTTTTTCCTCACTCCACTGGACAAACCAACATCGAACATTTGGTATAAAGCAGTTCCCGTCGGTAGAAATACCTTTGCAAAAATGATGCAAAAAATCGCCTCCATCGCGTCCTTGAACGGAAAATTCACGAATTCAAGCGGCCGCAAAACAGTCATCCAAATCCTTCGTGAGGAATTTAACCCAGTTGAAATCTCGGAGCTGACAGGCCATGCAAACCCCAATTCAATTTCTAGCTACAGCCACAATCCTGCTGAAAAGCAACGCCGAATGTCTAACAAGCTGGCTGGTTTTACACCAAGTGCTACCACAACTGTAAACGACGCGGGCAACACAAGCAGCACTTCGCCTCAGCTTTGGCCGGAAGTTGTTGGTAACAGCTCAGCCTCTGCATTACCGCCGGTTGTACAGAAGAGAGTTTACGACGAAGGCAGTTATTCGAAATATCCAATGAAAGCTTTGAGCGGACTGTTTACCGGGGTAGCGTTCAACAACTCTCCAGTAAATATTTCCATCATTTTTCAGTCGAATGTCAATCCCGACGGTGGCAAGAGCAGTTCTCTACATTGAAACGAACACAGTATTTACTTAGTTTTTTTAACTTTTTGCTTGTCTTCCTTCCAAAAACTCATGTTAGCAATGACCATTGTATTTTAACGTACGATTCGAGTACAGTAATTCTTATTTGGAGGCAAGCAACTTACCATCAGATTTGTTGAGTTCTCAGTTTGGATGCACGTTGCCCATATTTCAGCCGTTGTTGAAGAGTTTTCCTCGAGTTTATGATTCGCGAAGGTGAAATACGTACTCGATGATAAAAGCTCTCAGCACATTCAGTTACATTATTTTCAACGTAAAAATATACATGTAATTTGCAGCCTCTGTAAAAGTTCAGAAAACGGCGATTTGTGAAACACGAGGTTCAAATAAAGTTTTGTGCATTTGGCTTGCTTCCTATTCGCTGACTCTTGACAGTCGTGACGGTTCATTTGAAATGGCTTTTTTAACGCTCATTGCCACTATTGCAACATTCGCCCAAAGAACGGTAAACGGCTTCATTTTTAAAAAGCTATGCGATTCAAGGAAAATTCACTACCTGACTCGTGAACTCCACGTTAAATTTCACTTGAAAAACCGATATCGTACTCATCGCTTCGCGATTCGTGCGATATCGGTTTTTCGCGTGAAATTTAACGTGGAATTCCCTCGTCAGGTGGTGAATTTTCCTATAAAATGTTGTTTTTGTTGTTGTCACAGTCGCGCAAATCACCTTTCTTGAATATCTTGACGATAAGCCCCTTCTTCCTGCCTGCTTGCCGTTTCTTCCATGTCAGCTCTCAGTAAGTCTGGGCCCACTTCATCTACTCCTGCAGCTTTCCCTCGCTTTGTCATCTTCAAAGCACTCTTAACCTCTTGTATTCGCCATCTTCCTAGATCTATTTCCTCAATCTCTTTCAGTTCTTCTCCCCCACCTTCTTCCACTGGATTCATTGGGACATCCCTGTTAAGTGTTTCACTAAAGTGCTCCACCCATCTCTGCAGCCTTTCTTGTGCTTCTGTCTTGAGCACCCCTTGTTTGCCTTTCACGCCTACTTCTTGTCTCTTCCGTTCCCCTACTATTGTCTTGGTTATGTTGTACAGCTCCATGTTTCTACCATTCTCGGTCGCCTTTTCTGTTGCTGCAGCCCTCTCCTCCATCCAATTCCTCTTATCCTCCCTAGCACTTTGTTTCACTTCCTTGTTTTTCGCATTGTATTCTAGCCTCCTTCTCTGTTTTAATCGTTCTAATCTTGCGCTTACCATTTAGGTTTTGCCTCTTTCCTCTCCTTAATTTTTTCCCATGTTTTGTCCCCTATCTATGGCTTACTCTGGTTTTTGACCACCCGATAACTTCCTTCGCAGCATCTCTATATTACGTCTACAAAATCTTATCGTGTTCTTCCGCTGGATCTTCTGTATCCCCTAAGACTTCAAACCTGTTTTTCACCTCAATGCTGTATCTCTTCCTGATCTCTTCACTTTGCAGCTTACGTACATCAAACCCTACCCTTGCTTTCTTCATCCCCTCAGCCCGAGCCGACTTTAGCCTTATATTCGTTCTCAAAAGGTAGTGGTCAGTGTATACGTCTGCTCTTCTCATCACTCTAGTGTCCAGGATCGATGTTCTCATGCGCCCATTCACCATAACATGGTCAATCTCATTTACTGTCTTCCCATCTGGTGAACTCCAGGTCAGCTTATGGATCTCTTTGTGTGGGAATATTGTTCCAGTTATGACTAATCCATTCACACTACAAAAGTCACATAGGCTTTCCCTGTTGTCGTTCATGACTCCAACACCAAACTATTACCTCCTCCCTGTTAGTGTTGTTCCCTAACTTAGCGTTCAGATCTCCCATCACCACTATCATGTCGTGTCTATTGCCGCTTGAAATAGTGACCTGCAACTGGTGGTAAAATTCATCTTTTTCCTCATCCATGGCATCATTCGTTGGTGCATACGTTTGTATCAATGTTAGCATTTTGTTTTCGGAGTAGAATCGTGCCTTAATGGTTCTTTGGCTTCGGCATCCATTCCATCAAGGCTCTCTTTGCCCTTGCACTTATCATGATGGCTACTCCTCCTTGTCCACTTCTTCATATCCTACCAACACCACCTTCACGTTACACTGCAGTGTTGTTGATCCCATCCCTTTCCATCTGGTTTCACTTATCCCTAGCACCTCAATTTCATATTCCGCCATCTCCTTGGTCATTTGCGCTGTTCGTGTTGCCTCCGCCATAGTCCTCACGTTCCAGCAAACGACCATTTGACTATGGGGCCCATCGACCTTTGGGATTCCTTGCTGGTTTTGGCCCAAGAGTGTAAATGCAGCCCCACCTGCAACACCCCCAGATTGTGTTGTATCATTGCCAATGCTTCCAGTTTCTGTAACATAAAGTTTTCCACAGAGCAGGGTTCAGTGTTAGCACTGCGTCCAACCCACCAGGAGGACCAGGGGGGGTCACTCTAACAACTCTAACAATACTAATAATAATAATAATAATACTAATAATAATAATAATAATAATAATAATAATAATAATAATAATAGTCTTAATTCAATCAAAGGATAAAAATACATATCCTAAGTTACAGTGAAAAAGTAAAAAATCTCTGTCAGGTCTCTACCCTTTGACCTGTTCGGCATGGGTGACCCTACCAGGAGTGCAAGACTCCCGCCAACAAAGCTGTAGGGGTCACTGAGACACGCAAACTGCCCCACCATGATAAGGTGGTGACCCCAACCGGAGCAGAGGTAGTGCGTTGGCCGATTTTAATTTTAAGATTTTTCAATTTGAAGACAATTAATTTTGTATTGTTACATTTGTATTTTCTAGAAGACGGCAGCTCCAGTGGTGTTGTGGTTGGGATTGTGGTTTCAATCATAGTTCTCTTGGTTTTTGCTGGCTGCATTTACTATGTGTTTGTCTACCGAAGGAGATTGGCCAGGCAACAGGCTGCAAGACAACAAGCAATGATGGTTGTAAACCACCCTCCAGCACCCCCACCTCCTCAACCAGGATATGGACCACCCCAACCAGCAGGCTGTGGTCCACCCCCTCCAGTGGAGTATGCACCTCCTCCACCAGCAGGTGCAGCACCGCCCCCTCAGCCAGAGAATGCACCGCCGCCATCCTACAGCCAGGTTATGGCAGCACAGTACCCTCAGCAGGGTAAGTTTTTGGTATTTCAACAGCAATGTAGCAGAAGAGCTGGGCTGGTCAGTTTGTGTATGGCATACACCATTTTAAAGTGACAGTTCTACAAGTCACTTTTTTTTGTAAATGGCACATTCTGAAAAAAGTGAAATGTAACTCCATTTATTTTCAGATTTCAGATTTCTTTTATTTATGCATTATTTGAATAGTTTACTACAAAAGGAAATTACGATACATGTACATCACAAAAGTAACATAAAGACAACTTTAAATTACACGCACAGTGACCAAAAGAACTAAGAGCGTTCGAGTAGGTCACTGCCACGTGCAGCTAACTGGTGTATAACCTGCAACTAACTAAGTAGCACAAAACAAAAGACAAGACAATTAAGAGTGCATAAAATCATACTACAATTTTTACATTAAAGAAAAAAACAAAAGAAATGATAATTAATAGCGAGGGCAGAGAAATATTGCAAAAAATGCAACAGTGAAAGGACTGACATAATTATGTCAGTGGCTGATGAGGAGAGGGGGCCAGGGGCTGTGCTCCTAACCTTATTCTCAATGGAAAGAAAGGCCATTCTTCTTTGTTTAAGTCTACCTGAAATGTTTTCACTCCGGGTCCTTACCACCTTGTATGATGCTGCAAATAATGTTGGTTCTTATTCTGATCTTATCAACTTCATCCCTATTTCATGACTTTCCATGCACTTTATTTGCCGCTTTAAGCTTGATTTATTTATTTTTTGTTAGGTACATAGATACGCGCGGTTGTGCGTGCTTTCATCTCTTTTGTGTTTTTGGTCTCTCTTCTCTGTGTTTTCCGGCCACAATATTGCAATTTATTTCATGTAAATTGGCTTCCTTGTTCTTTTAACTCCCAAGTTATTTTAGGAAGCCAATACCCTTTATTTCATTGTATGTTTTAATATGTCATTTCAGCTGTAATGCTCTGTAGGGGTAGAATAAAATTGTTGTTGTTGTTCTTTTTATTATATAAACAGGTCAAATTGGTTCATTTTTGCCACCCAGTTCTGAATACAGTGTAATAAAATCGCAGTCACTATGATCATGAAACGCCCATGTCCTACTTTTCTGTGGCATGAATCAGTGAAAACATTTGTTTTTTTATGATCAGGTGCACCTGGTCCTTATCCACCTGCACCTCAAGGAGGAGCACCTCCCTACCCCCCTGGAGAGCCTGGAGGAGCACCAGCCTACCCTCCTGGACAATATGGAGGGCCAGCACCCTACCCTCCTGGACCTCCTGCAGAAAAATCTCCCCACCCTACTGCACCAGCTGGAGGTGCACCTTACCCCCCACAGTAATGGGTTATCAGGTGACTGCAGTAATTTTTCTCTGGTTGTTGTCATTGCGATTGTCATGATCGTATTATGATGTTTATCAGCCAATCAACATCAGTATTATCGTTGTTCTCATTACATTCATCGTCAACATCATTATTATTCAGTGCATTTAAACACTAAAGACTTTGTAAGTTTTTATTTTGGTGAGAAGAGTGCCTAGTTGAAAGGCTCGAATAGATCAAGATTGTGGTCAAAGTTGGCAGGGATTTCACACAAAATAGAAGGAGGAAATGTGACGGAGAAAGTTTGAGGGTGTTCAGAGGGGGGAGGTGTGGCGAAGTTGTTTGGCTTTTACAGCAATGATTAAATAGTTCTCTTGAACAGGTCAAACTAACCGGAAGCCAGGTCTCTGTGGTGCATGTCGGCCAGGGCGGAGAGAAAATCTCCGAATACCACGTATCACACTGGGAGCCCAAGCTCGCTATCCAAATGAGCCTGAAATCGATGTATAGCCTTCGTACGTTTTTATTTTGGTGAGAAAAGAGCCGTGTTGAAAGGCTCAAATAGATCGAGATTGTGGTCCAAGTTAGCAGGGATTTCGCGCAAAATGGAAGGAGAAAATACGATGGAGAAACTTTTGAGGGTGTTCCGTGCCTGTTTGCGTATTCTTCTTCGGCGGTCCGAAGTCAGTTGGCTGTCAAAATTGTTGCGCCACTGATGCTACATATAGGTTGCTAGACACCCCGAAATAATTATTTAAAAATAATACCAAAATAAATGTCATGATATTGTTAGCATACCAACTTAATGCACTCCCTTTTTCCTTGCAGGCTCGAGAGTAGACATCAAGTGACAGTTTTCTGCAAACTTTAGAAATGCATCTGCAATCGTCGCCAAGTTCTGTTTGGAATGTTAGATAGGTGAATACCGTAATAGCCGGTGAATAATGTTTAAAGCCGCTGGTCTGCAGTGGTGTCGTCTGTAATTAGATGTTCTTTCTTGAACTGTTTAATAATAATCCGTTTCAAAAACGGTTGCATGAGAAGGAGCTGCAAGTTTACATGTCATTTCATCGAGAGCTGTTATATTGATATTCAACTTGTTTTTTAGATGTTTTCTTGTAGATGTAGATTATTATCGAAGGTGTGAAAGTACAAGGGTTGTATATATATGCTTTGTTGGAAAGACCACGTCCGACTAATTCACCGTTTTGGTTAGACAGAACGATGCTTAAGAACACTTCTACAGTTGTCACAGTTGTCAGAGTAGTGTTGAAAATTGTCATTATATTGTAAAAGATCACGGTTTGGATTTTGTCGGACGTGGGAGACTTTCTCATCGGCCATTGTCTGATGACTGGTAATGACAAGGTGAGCAGGGAAAAAACAAAGGCTGAACTTACCTCCATAATATAAATCAATACTCAGCACACATTCAATGGGCACAGTTTAGTGAGATTTTGCTGTAAATAAATTATAGATTGGTTGGGAAATCGACCTGGGGGTCGTTTCTTAAAATTCGCGAAAAGTGTTCGAGCCCGAAAAAATATTTTTTAAAACCGTTGCTTATTGATCGGTGGTAGTATTTCTTTTTGCTTTAATGCCGATGACCTTTCTGTAAATTTGACATGTGATGAAATTTTTTTCAATCAGATCATTTGGGTAGCCTCTAGCAAGGAGTCGTGATTTAAATTTTTTAATATTATCCAGAAATGTAGTCTCAGCATTTGAGATTTCAGCCGTAAATTTGATTGTTGGACGATATGAGTTTGCTTGTTTAATGAACCGTTCATGTCGTGTTTACCAGTGTCCCACAGAGAAAAAATATCATCAATGTAACGTTTCCAAGCTGTAGGTTTTACGACGCTTTGGCTAACAATTTGTGTTTCAATGTCGGCCATAAAAATGTTTGCTTGGGCCGCCTGTGATCGAACTGGCGCCATGTTGGTTGTAGCGACGAGCGCAACCTGGGGAGAGCGCTAAATCTACCAACGGGGTAGAAAGGCAAGAAAACTAAGGGTCAAATAAAATGACAGAAAGACGTCCACTTACAGTCAAATAGCGGCTTCAATGTACTGAATATTAAAAAAATGCTCGGTTCGCGTATTCAGAAGGAAAACAGCCTTCCCCACGTTCGGCCCAAAGCATTTTTCAACACTACTCTGACAAAACAAGGTCATGAAAAGTACAGTTATAATTTAAATATTAACTTTCACGTGCAGTTCTTTTAAATATTAAACCATGGGCTATAGGAAACATGGGTTTCGACTAAATAAAGATCACATTTATTTTGAATTAAGTTGAATTACTCACAATGAAGTAGTCTTTTGTCTTTTCTAGTCGTTTTTCCCCATTTATTCCTGGTAGAATAGCCATAACTTTCTTTTATCGCGATCCTAGGGGATCTTCCCATTGCGCTGAGACGTCAATATATATGCGTTATTGACCAAGCGTGAGGTCAAGATGGCTGGATATTGGCCAAGTTCTTTTTTCGCGTTTTTATGGACCGAGACGAAGTCGAGATCCATAAAAACGCAAAAAAAGAACGAGGCCAATATCCAGCCATCTTGACCGAACAAGCTTGGTCAATAAAGGATTTATTATATGGCTTTACCCTCAAGTTAAAGCTACGACAACAAAACAAAACAGGACACGAAACCGCTCTACTCGGAAAGAAATTCTTCATAGCCGGCCGGTGCAAGATTTATTTTCAGTGCATTTTTGGATTAGCATGCAATCGTGGAAAACAAGGAATCCTAAATTATCTTAGGGCTCTAACTTTATAACGGCTTAAAGGGAGTATACAATTATTGAGAACGAAAAATTTAGATTTTCGCAATAGCGGGAAGATTTGAATAGAATCCGGCAAACTCGCCATTTTCAGCCGATCGCGCGGTGGCGTAAATAATGAACATTTTTACACAGTTTTCGGCTTTTAGTCATTAATTTTTGAATGAAACAATAGATTTTGAGATTATATGCAAACATAAGCCGAAAAAAAGAGCGGGTGAATCAGAAAACTGGGCGGAACTTTGACAAGATTTTGTTGTTTACAACAAGCAAGACGCAGCTAAATTAAAAACGTGAGCTTCTTCGGCGAACTTGAAAAAAATACTTTTCTGAACTGCTCTAAACACTTAACTCAACTTTCACTACGCTATGATTTAAATACAGTCATCAGCAAACCTAGAGAACTTATCAATTTGGCACTCGACTTGAGACAATAAGTTTTACCAAATCAACTCTATCTAAAATACTACCCGCAGAGCAACTCACCGATTCAACTCACATTCATTGTAGCTGAAACAAAATTTTCACCACACCAGGACGATTCCATTCTCTTTCTTTTCCTTTAGGTAAATGTTGAGAGAGTTTACCGAACTTTTTAGTGAGCGTTTTCCCCCAAAACAACGAGAAAGTCGAAGAAAAGATTGCATTGTTGTTGGGATTAAACTTTCGATGCCAAGCAAACGGGCAACGGGTAATCCCGAGCGGGCAAGATAGCTCCATCTTGCCCGCTCGGGTAGCCAATTACAGCGCAGGATTTGACTCATCTTGCCCGCTCGCGGAGCCAGCCATATAATAAAAAGTCGTATTGCCGTCTCAAAATGAAGGTTTCTGATTGGCTCAAAAACTGTCATGTAAGCATGACAGCACGGCACTTAAATGGGTTTGGCGCGCACAGATCAAAATTTTACTTTTGTGAATGAACAGGCGACGTTGGATGGTGTTGTTTATTTCTTTTCATTTGAGTTTACAAAGCTTCTGACACTGTTCAAGGACCACTTATAATATTTTTTTTTGTGGTGAACATGTACCATGGTACAGCGGATACAACTTTTTTCTTGGAGGTAAGCGAAAAAGAGTGATTATAAATTCGGTGAAGAGAAATTTACTTAAAAGACTTTCTTGAGTGTGAAAGCGGCCACGGTGAATAACAATGAGCTTAAATTCCGATAATATAAACTAAATGGGCGGAGTCGCGAAGCGACGGAGCCCAACACGGAATATATTTTCTACCAACTAGCCGTCAATATAAAGTCGTATTGCCGTCTCAAAGTCGAATTTAGTTTTTTTTATCTCGATACTGACATTTTGTTGGAGAGAGTAAACGGGTAAAGTACAAATCGTGCGCTGATTGAAAGATAAATTCTTACTTCAGTTAAACTGTAGCCATGGTAATATCCGTGCGCGAACTTTTTTTCTCGGGGCGGGTTATTTGAATTTTTGGCTTTAATTTTTACGTCAAAACAAAGAAAATGGAAAAATTTACGGTCCACAAAGCACCTACCATTGATGAAAGAGACGAGCTAGTAGGTTTGAACATTTTACCGGCAAATGTTATTGAAAATTTGTTGAAGTTTTTTAGCAGTACAACATATTAACACGTCTTTGAGTTTCCGTCCTGACCGAACTTCGTATACATGTAGGCATCACGCGCATCTCAAAGATATATTATTAAACAATGAAGCAAAGCCAATTCTACTTACCAAGACCGCTACTTGAAGTAAAAGCGGAAGAAAACGGCAAATTAGCGCTTGGTTCTGATGCCACAACACTTGCTTGGGCACTTGATGGAGGGCACATCAATGGCGAAGGAATATCGGGAATTTTCGGAATGTCCGCGCTCAAACGGTACAGATAAGTAGACGAACCATTATTCTCCAGTAATACTTTCCTCTCTTCCTGGTTATTTGCTCCAGGCGTTGTCGTTTCGACCGGCAAATTTGCAGGCGGGTTCGAGATACCTGGAGCATTCGAAGATGCCATTCAATTCCAGTAGATTAAAACTTGCCACTATTCAGCGGTGGACATTTTCTTGACGAAACTACTCATCTCATATGGAGAAGCAAAATCCGGGAGCGTTCTATTAAAAGCGATGCTTGGAAAATCGATATGAACGTTGTTCAAGGCATTCTTGTCTGTTTGTCCCCCATTTTGTAATCGTCACTTGGAACAGGAGACGAGAACCTGGAAACGACAATACTAGTCTCAGGTGTCCAGGAAATCGTTCCCAGAAAATTCCCCCAGAAACCTATGCGCTCTTCGGATTCTGTGTTTTTGGATACCATATATCTTTTGATTTGATAGAAATTACAACACAAGAAACGGGAGTGGAAAGTAACGTTAACCTGGGTGGATCCACAAACAACCTATTCAGTTTTTGGTGAGTAGAAACGAAAGGTTACTTTTTTTTTAGTTCACAATCAGCTTCAAGGGGCAAGATCAGACGCTCACGCCTGCATGCATGCAGCTGCTGTCGATTGCGATGACTTTGCAGTTTTCCCTATTTCATTTTCTTTTCAGGCATAGCTGTTATTGTTATTATAGCATAGTCGCTAGGAGCTTGAACCAGAATTGCTTTTTTCTTTGTCGTGTGCCCCAACGTAACATATCGATCGTGCATCAAACTGAAAACTGAGATAACAGAGATGAAAAGTCTATAATTAAAGGCGTTGTTAAATCTTGACTAAACAAACGCGGAAATATATATTTTTTTTACAAGAGCAGTAATAACGTTTGATTTTAGAAGCTTATATATTTATTCTCGATTGGAAAATTCGTACGTGTGTTTTGGTACGTTTGGCTTGATTCTAATTTTCACGATGGCGTCGTCATTGAAATTATTTACTTGTAACAACTACAAGAATCCTTCAGTTTGTTGTTTTTTCTCTCGCAGATCACGGAGATTGTTATCTTAACCTCACTGGGATTGCAAAATTTAAATAAGAAAGATAAAACGATCGGCAGTTAAGCTAACAGAACGCTCGGTCTTCTAAGTCAGAGAAGTGTGTTGTCGGATCAATTATTCCTGACAGATGTTAAATTAAATCTAAGGCGTTTACTACGCTCGTGTACCCTCAAGTAGAGCCAGTGTAGAGTATGCTAGCTCACTGTGGAATCCGTATTCAAAACGTAAAATTGAACTGTCAGCATACATAAGAGCAGCTAGACTTGTTTAGCTGGATTATTCTGGCTTTAGCCATGTTACTCCCGTCATAAACCAGCAATTTGCTGGGACAGTCTCTTGAACTACGCATATTATCGTGCCAATTGTCAATGTTTTATAACTAAGTACAGCAAAGTTTAGTTGTTAATTTTCCCTTCCATCTGAAGCATGTCCATTAATGAGGACTACAATGTAGGTACTCAAGTCACTAATGCTTTCCCCTGTCGACATATTCAGACTAGTTGTAGTTTGTATAGTGTTTGGAAGCATACATGAGTGGACCAGCTTGGTTCGGGCTGGCATTACTCGAGTGAAACCAACACGCCGAGGAAGTCGGGCGGGGCGTTTGAACAGGAGAGCTAAAACTACACTCGTATCAAATTCAAGGCAACCATCAATTCAAATGGGATGTTATTCTGGGCTTTTGGAGCAAAATGTGAACGAAGAGACTGGTAATTTGCATTCTGAAGCCAGTGAATTAAATATTCACTCCGACACCTTTCGCCGGACTACCAACTGCATTGTTGTTAAACGTAGTCCATTGTTGCCAACACAAAAGGACCGTTCACCAATGCTAACTCTTTGTCATGCTAATGTGCGAGCAGTGAAGTCCAAAACTGTTTGTTTACTGGAATATATCAACTCCACTGATATGGATATATTTGCGCTCACTGAAACCTGGTTAACAGAGAAGGACACTGCAGCAAAACTTGAGATTTATTCCCCGGAATCTCATTCCGTTCATGCAGCAAGATCGGAATGGGCGGCGTGGTGGTGGAACTGGACTATTGTTCAAGAAAGCCATCGATGTGATTAAGATTGCTGCAGGGGTGAAATCGTCTTTTGAGTTTTCAGAGTGGCGAGTTAGTTTTAACTCACTAAGGGCTAAGCTAGTTGTTGTTTATCGCCCACCGTATTCTAAAGCACACCCCATCACGCCTCGTGTGTTTTTTTTGAGGAGTTTGGCTCTTATCTCGAGACAATTATTCTTTCCCCGGAGTCTCTTATTCTAACTGGAGACTATAATTTTCATGTGGATGTCGAGGATGACCCTGATGCAAGAGCATCTCTGGGTTTACTAGCGTCAATGGGACTGAAGCAGCATGTGAATATACCAACTCATGTGAGTGGCCATACGCTTGATTTGTTGATAACGCGTGAGCAGGATCCAGTCATCTCTAGCGCTCCCGTGGCCGATCGATATCTCTCAGACCACGCATCTCTTTTGTGTTCTCTTAACTGCGCAAAGCCTGATTGTGTTACAAAGAATATTCGTTATCGCCAACTCAAGGCAATTGATTTTGATGCTTTACGCCAGGATGTGGAAAAATCCGAGCTTTGCACAATGGAATACAGCGACCTTAATGAGCTAACATCCAGTTATAATTCGATACTAACATCTTTTCTGGACAAGCATGCGCCGATGAAGGAGGAAGTGATTGTCTGCAGGCAGCGCTTAACTTAGTGTGTTATAAGGACAAGGCAGAAGGCGGAAAGGAAATGGCGAAGGACAAAATCTCAGCAGGACTTTCGCGCTTTCAAAGGCGCGCGAAATCGCGCAACGTTTGTTATGAATGGCGCGCGCTGTGAGTACACTCTGTTTTTTTTATAAGGACCTTTTTTATAAGAACGTCGAGGCTAAGGCCCGGTTCATACGTCGAACTTTACATGAGCCGAACCTAATACCTATTAAGGTCGACCCAAATAATTAAGTTCAGCAGTTGATTCAGACGTCGAACCTAACTGAAGTCGAACTTAATTAAAGCTAAGGTGAGAAAGTAGATTTTCGTGGTCAGCGGCTGTTGTTTTTACTCAACAAGATTCAAAATGGCGGGAAAGATGAATTCTGACCCGGAAGAGCTTGTTTGGTAAAATAATAAAGACAGGCCAAAGACGGCTCCTACTGGTCGAGATAGGAAGAATATGACCTTCAAAGCTAATTTGCTCTTACGAGAACGTCTTTCAAAGATCTCCCTTTTCTCAGTTTATGAAAGTAAGGAAGTGTCTTTGTAGATCTCCCTTAGCAGAGGATGATTTTCTATCAAGTGTCATTTACCAGGAGCCATAATCAGGGACGGAGACTGTAACAAGATATTGAAATTATTTTCTACCCGTTCAAAATGGCGTCCAAATTTTAAAATTCTGCCAGAGAATATCTCCTCAGTGCCCACATTTAAGGAATTAGACTCTCACAAAGAAAAGGTAACAATTGAAGAAGACGGGAAAAGTTGGAATAATCGGCCTATTGATCACATGACTCTCACAGTAAAGTCAAAAAGGCGCCAAAACGGTGGCGCTGCGTGCGTTGCTACTGTTGAATGAATGAAAAAAGCTTATATTCTACGGACATGTACTCAGACAGGTAAGGACTTTTTTTATCTTTAGTGAATTTTTCTCAGCCAGCTGCTTACCGTGTCACATATAAGGTAGTAGCCCCACGCAAATTTGCGTGTATTCACGCGAGTTTATGACGTGAAGGGGGGGGGGGGGGGCAATTTTTTTCTAAAAATAGATTTTTTTGGTACAACTCATGGGGACGCGTGGACCCCACGCTTACGGTCTCCATCCCTGATTACGGCTCCTGTATTTACTCATCTGAATTGTTTTAGGTTAGGCACAGAAGGGTGATATTCCATAACAAACCTCAAAATGTTTTTGCGGGTTTTTAGTTTGTTTTGTAGTGCCGACATTCTTTCTCGGAGGTTGACTTCTGAAAAAGTTTTATTATAAGGTTATCGAGGTAACCTCTGTTGCGTAATCTCTGTTTGAATAGAGTAATGTTTTCTTCAAATGTTGGTTTTGAGAAGTCTTGACGCTTCGCCTGTGATATAGCCTGCATTGGAAGGTTTCTGTCGGTTTGAAGTGCGTGTGCACTTTAAGAATAGATTCTTTTTTTTTTAATCTTTCGCATCTCAGACAATTATATTCAGTTGTTTCGAAACAAGAAGAACAAGAACATTCCTCTTTTCCCGCTATCTTGTTCAGAATGAAGTCCTTTGCGCACATGCCAAGTCGATGGAATGCACAGACCTCTGGGATAAATATAATTTATATAATTTATACGTAACGTATGCATTTGGTTCGGCACATGAAAAGTTCGACGTCTGAATCGAAGTCGAACTTTTTGTCGTTCTATTCGACTGGCGCAGTCGAATAGAACGGCGGGTCGACCCAAATACAAATCTGTCGATCCTAACTGATTCATACGTCGATCTTTACATGCGCCGAACCAAATGATTAGGTTCGGCTCATGTAAAGTTCGACGTATGAACCGGGCCTGAGGTTAACCAAAATTTTAAGAACGTATTAAAAACATTCCTCAGGCTGAGAGTCGATTAAGAACTTTTTTATTTTGCCAATCTGTATAGAAAAGCAAGGTAACAAATGTACCCGATCTCGGTTTGTCATAATCAGCAGTTCTTGATACCATATCTCAGCAGGCAATGCACTTTGATAGTTTCCGCATCGATTTACTGAAATACATGTAGTGTATACCATGTAATTTAAGAACATCTTAAGAACGTTTTCAGCCTCAAATCCCAAAAAAATGTAAGAACGTTCAGCCTCAGCTCCAAAATTAGACGTTCTTATAAAAAAAAAAACTGAGTGTATTATACTAATCTCATAGCTGAGAACAATTCAAATCAACGGAACTTGCTTCGTGCTACCAAGTCGCTGCTGTGCGAGCCGTCTGAGGTGTCGTTTCCAAAGGATAGAGCTCCAGATGATCTCGCTAATGATTTTGGAAATTTCTTTATGCAGAAGATTGATAAAATCAATCAGCTAATTGACATGCAGAGCTCTTTGGAGATGAGGAGTGCGCTGATTCTAATACGTATGCAGGTGTCACATTTGCCAATTTTAAAACGTTGTCTCAAGAGCAAGTCTCTCAATC
>NW_028145568.1:3137500-3212500 GCF_977016875.1 Pavona decussata
CAAGCTCGAGGTTTCTATCGGCTGATAGTTGGCGAGGGGCGAAGCCCCGAGCCAGCTATCAAAGGCGATAGAAACCGCGAGCGAACCGTCTAATTTTTTTAGCATACCTCAGTGACCGATCTATCAAGCAAAAAAATATTTTTATTTCATAAATTTTTATACATTTGTGCAATGATGCATGCTAAATCGCGCGCGCTCTGACAAACTGGCGCATTTGCAAAGTTCATTCATCAAAGTTCATTCATCAATAAAAGCAAAGCTACACAGTAATCGCGCCATACATTGCGCAGTCTCAGAAACTTTCAAACCGTAGAAGAAAAAACGATGTTAAGTTCAAACTAGGCTTAATTTCAAAGTCCTTCTCATTTTCTAATTCTGGAAAAGAGTTGACAGACATTTTGCTAACTTTGTTTTGTTTACTTACAAACTTAAGTAAGCTTACGCGCAGTTTGTTGTTCGTTTTAAATAAAAAATTTTATTTCGGAAATTGTTATGCAGATTCCATACTTTGTAGCTTTCTTTGTCTTTTTTTTGTTTTTTTCCAGAATGGCACTTTGCAAAACGTTTTGTACGTCTTTTTCACAAACTTCACGAAAACGCAAAGGGGAAGCCATTTTCAACAGCTCCAGGTGCCGTCTATCGATCGATAGACGGCACTTGTGTAGCCAATCAGATTGCGCGTTTACGTGATAGTCGGTCACTGAGGTATGCTAATCTGTGATAGATAGTGAGTAGAGGTTTTCAACAAAATGGCGGCCGCTTCCTCGCGTTTTCGAAGTGTCTGCGATGAGGATATAGATAATTTACCTGTTTAGTAGATTTATACTAAAACAATAAGATTATTCGCTCTCGATTTCTATGCATGATAGCTGATTCGGGCAGTTATCACGCGATAGAAATCTCGAGCTCACAATCTAATTGTTAAATAACGCATACACACAAAGAAGAGCGGTACGTTCCGTTGAAAGAGAGTACAGGACTGAGGTGATTGTCGAAAAGTTTTCGTACAACCTCAATTGGTCCAATTGGTCATCGTATGAGAAACAAGATAGGACAGCTCTCTTACAATAGTTTAAAAGGCATAAGTATGACCAGTAGGGTCAAACCAAAGGGACGTCAAATAAGCCAGAACTACCATAGAAAGCTTATTAAAATTGTCACCAAAACCAATAAATTCAAATTTAGCTTATTGGCAAGAGCGAAACAACGAACTCTCTTCCTGCACACATTATCTGATCAATTATCTGAGCGCGCGCGCGCGAGCTTAAAACAAACGTTCATTAGAGAAAGGCTATGCAGACGTACGATAATATTTAGCTTTATTTTACTCTATTACTTTCATTCTTCGCTGCAAGCCTAAATATTTATTCACTTTCTTGTATTACATTTTTGCTTCATGGAAACTGAGTTCTTAGTATTTTCGGTAAATTAACTTTTCAATTAGGGAAAATACCACCTCTGGAAACTTATCTTTAAAAAGTTATTATTTCCTTTACAAGGTGTTTTCAGCCGTGAAATTGGGAAATGATATAGCCTTTCCCTAATGAACGTTTGTTTTAAGCTCGCGCACGCTCACACCTTGGAGCCGGAGTTCGCATAATGATTAGTTTAGTGAGCTTCATTAAAATCTAGCTTCGCTCGCACACTTTCACACCTCAAGGTTTCTTGTTGCCAACTCAGTCAATCATTCCCCGTTCAATTTTTACTCTTCTTTGAGCCTTAAACTAGAATCTGTTTCAACAGGATCTTAGTAAAACTTGATTACTTTCAGGCTACCAGTTTGAATTGCTGTATTGGAATTCAGCCTTTCAAATATCTTAGGTTTTCCAAATTTTTGCACGAACAAAGAAACTCTATCTAATTTCAGTCTTATTCCTTTCACGATACGACTCATCGCAGCTGCGAACACCTAGTTTTCGCATAACAAGAACGTTTATCTTAAAAAAAAACCAGATTAACTTTAGCATTTCATATAAATATAGCTGCTTTAATCAGAGTTACGGTCACTGTAGTTCTGATCTTCTGATTTTGTGCTGTACACTATCTTCACGAAATAAAACAAGTTGGACCACAACCTTGGACTTCTAAAATCTGTCCCGTAACAGATTTTTGGTGGAGAATCCGGGTAACAGAGACAGGATTTCCCAATTTCACAGCTGAAAACACCTTCTAAAGGAAATAATAAATTTTTAAAGGTAAATTTCCAGAGGTGGTGTTTTCCCTAATTGAAAAGTTAATTTACCGAAAATACTAAGAACTCAGTTTCCATGAAGCAAAAATGTAATACAAGAAAGTCAATAGATATTTAGGCCTGCAGCGAAGAGTGAAAATAATGGAGTAAAATAAAACTAAATATTATCGTACGTCTACATATTATTTTTATGCCGCACTTTTTTTTTTTTTTTTTTGTTTACCAAAATAACATGAAATCTGCTCGGATTATTTTGTTCTCGTATTTACCAGTCTTTTATTATCGGTTGTTGTGTCATTTCCTTTTCTGCAAGAAGACCAACCGAGAACATTGAATTTCACTCGGTTAAGACATCCCCCTCACCAAGTTTCCTGAATCTCGCTAAAGACAATTATACAACCGCTATCATCAATTACTTCTCTCATCCGATTAGAAACATTGGAATTTATGTCAGCGAGTTTAAAAAATGCGCTCTTTATTTAGTACATGGCATACCTGAGTTACTTAAATGGTCCATATGGCACAGAAAATCTGATTTATAAAGTATACACAAACACCTCACCTTGTTTACACGAAAAGGAACCTTCAGAACAGCATAAAGGGGAGCCACATATTTCCTGCCTTTCACTACCTTCAAGTCAACGATTCAAGTTAATTCATTTTGTCTGAGATTCATCCCAGCTCAAAAAATATAAATCTCTCTTTATTTGTATATCCAGAATGAACACGTGCTTAATTAAGGACAAGACCTAATTTCGCAAAATCCCAAACGGGATTCAAACATCAATGCGAAAGCAATGCGATATTACTCCACGGATTCCAAATACAATGTAAACTTGGCCTCTCCCCAATGGAACGAAAAATGAAATTTTCGATCCCAGAAATCGGCATTCAAGTTGGCTAAAATAAAAGTAATTAATGCTAACCATTGAAAACAGCATGAGATGGTCTGAGCTAATTGCACTTCTCAGATGATTTAGGAAAGTTTTTGGGTGTGTTTTACTCTCAAGACAACTTTCTTCCTGTGTAGCTATTTTACAACATGTAATTTAAATATTAGGTCGATCCGTCACGACTGGAGTCATGGGTGGTCATCTGAATATCCGCATATTTGTTATTTGGTAACAAAATCCACAATTTCTCCTTCGTAACAACAACTTCCTGTCACGAATGTAAATATCATAAAAACGTGTAAGCGAGTATGACGTCGGGTTTCTTCTTCCTCATCTTTTAGCTTACATTGAGTGTAATATTAAAACAGAAAGCCAACGTTACACTTGTTTACGCGTTTTTATGATATTAACTTTTAAAGTGATTCACATTTGTGTTCATTTACTCATTATATAGCCAGGCAATTAGCATTTCCTTATGTTTTGTTATTGTTAATTTTAAGGAAGATAAAAATACAATTTTTGCGCACGTGTTTCATCTCTACCGTTACAGCTACGTTTAAGCCCAAATGTGAGTGAGCTCAAACGCCACCTTAGAATACTGACTGGCGTCTGCAGCTCACTATTTCGCTTTTGTCGTCCCTTGGTAAAGCCTGATCGGTAATGAACAGGTAATGACTTTAATGGAAACAGTACGCCTAGTAGCCGCGATTGCAGAGATCCTTGTGATAACGTTCAATGTACAAGGGAATGCTGGTAAGTTATCTTAAGTTCAGTACGTTTATGAAAAGGAACAAGCGACATAGACTGCCCATCTGAGTGAAAAACACCATTAAAAAAAAAAACATTTAGAGCAGTTCAAGGAGGCATTTGTGGCTTTCTTCTACTTTATTTTCTGCCATTAAATGGCATATTCAGGTTGAAAAGATTGAAATTGTTTGGAGATTACGATTGAATATTTTTTAAATAATGTTGATGATAAGGAAGATGGCGATAACTGCTATTGTTATCGTTATCGTTGCCTTGTTTGCGGGCTAAATGCACCGTAGTAACACAGTACACGGAATATTAACTCGAATAACAGATACAGATATATTATTGCAATTCTCAGGGTAAATCAGAGAAAGTGGTCAAGAAGGTCACGTTCATAATTTCAACAAAGTCGTGGAAAATGAGTGTCTGAGGATTAATGTTCATGAAACATCACGTAACTATACGCGCTTCAGTCGAAAGAGTTCATACATGAAACACTGCTGCAGTGTATAAATGTCCCATATTAATTGTCTTAGATGTGAATTGTGGATGGAAGTTTATACTGAACGGATCAAATTGTTGATGTACAGCATGAAATATAATTTAATTTTGTCATATAAACACGGCTCTCTCGTCGCACATTATTATTACTTCCAAATGGCTTCCTTTTTAGCATACAAATGGGTTCCCGTCATGCAAAACTAATCCTACAGCAAGCGATATTGTTTTCTTTGTTGTAATTTGCAGAATTTTCATAAGAAGGAGACAGCTAGAAATCTGAAATGCTACAGATGAATGTAAACATAACCATTGATATAAACAGCGATCGCGATGACAGTCGTATTATGCCGGAGTTTAGACAATGGCGAATTTTGCAACAAAGTTACGCATTCTACAAATATAAAAAAAAATTAGTCATAAACTTACTCAGTTAGTATAATATATACAAACTCGAATTTAGCCGTTAATTAACGGATAAATTTGTTCCACATAATATACACCCGTATTATGTGCGGTCGTCGAAATACACAAATGGTGTTTGCTGCATTAGCTAGAGTGAAAAAGAATAAGAATCTTACTGTACTCACGATAGATAAACGAGAATAAAGAGCTAAAAAATGTCATTCCCATTTTCGCAAAATAGTTTCAGGCGCATTTCAATTGATGGAGTCTTGTTGTATGATACAAAAGCCGATTTCGGATTGCTTGATCATGATGTCTGCCGGAGAAAACTATCAAATCACGCCCACGTTGAACTATATAGCTTTTTAGTTTTATAACTTGTATGAGATCCTTCCTTATTCCCAATATTCTCTATACTTACTAAAGCTGCTAAGAGTAAATTTGTATCAGTACGAGCTGTTGAAATAGGCGTTGAAATAGGACACTAAATTTTCTTAACGTGGACACTGGTTCCCCGACGGTCAACATAGCTTGTTTAGCTTCATCCTTGCTAAAACGTTGAGGGAATTATATACTGATCCTGATTATTAGTTTGATGCTCACTACAAGAATTCATGTTGATAACATTCATAATCCTTTTCAGGTTCTTCTAGCACTCCGCTATTTCGCATCAGGGAGTTTCCGGAAAGTAATTGCCGATACCATGCATGATGCAAAATAATGATCTCTCTTGGTCGCTCTCCTTTGGTAAAACGAAAAAGTTAAACTTAGAACGTATTCTATTGTCCTTCAAAAAGTATCCAAGATGTCCTGTCGCATCCATAACCGTGCTTTTCCATCGGCAGTGAAATCGAATGAATCGAATGGATTTCCGTGTAGTCCCAAGTTGTTCTCCTTCTCTCGCGGACGACGGCGTGAAGCGCGCGCAAGAGCCTGTTAACGGTCCCCTATTTTACCGGGCCCAGAAAATACTAAGAAAGTTTACGGGTGTTTCGAGAAACGCAACATCGGGCCCGGTAAAGTTTCCCGATAACGGCTCCGATAAGTTAACAGGCCCGGAAATTACCGGGACTTTCGAGAAACGGGCCCCTGGATACTAAAGCGGTATTTCCACGCTTTTTGAGCATTGGGCCATTCAGTGCCACAGTGTGTCAACTGTAAAGACTCCAAGTAGTAAAGTTCTTCCGCAAGAAAGTATAAGAGCTTACCTAAATGTAGAATGACCTCTTCAAGAATTTCTTTTTTCTTGCTCAATGTATCGTAAAATGTAAATAATTTTAGGTCTTTATTCTGTTTATTCTGTTGTTACTTAGTTTATGATGTTATCAATTTCATTATGTCAGTATGTCAACATTTATCAACCCTTTGTGGAGCCTTATTTTGATTATCATAGTATTGCTTGGGTTGGTATCAGCGACAAGCTAGCTGATAAACATCAACAATTCCTAAGTATATCAGCACGTGTGTTCACACACTAAGGTGCAGATCATATGGCACAAACGAAAATAAATATTAAATGATGTTGGCTGGTCACTCAATCTAAAGGAAAGAAGTAAACCGCAAAAAGGCCCATATGCACTATATTATTTAAAAGATAATTCCCAAGGAATATAGGTACCTCTGTCTACAACGGACTTAGAACCTTAAGGGCAGATGTTGCCATACCGAGAGCCACAAAAGGCTATTAAAGAAAAAAAAAACTTTTCTCTCACAGGAACTAAAATCTGAAATACACTTCAAAATGACATGAAATGTGAGCGCTCCCTGAAGACTTTTTATTAAAGAATTGTTTGAATTTTCGCAATCTCGGTACTGATTCTTAATCAAGGCTTTTCGCTTTCAATTTTTTTTGACAAGAACTGCGACAACAATTATTTTATTGTAAATAGTCTTCCTTTTGATTAATTGTTATTACATAACGTTTTGATGTATGATAGTTTTAGATGTTTACTTACTCTTTGTTTAATTCACTTTAGGTCAAACATTTGAATACAATTGTTCGAGTTACACTGTTCATAAACCATCTGCAGAAAAGGGAACGAATTGGAATGACAACTTGGATTTGTGCTTGCTGAACAATAGCCAGCTTGTTTCTATTGAGGATGAAAAGGAATTGAATTTCCTGGAGGAGAAACTTGAACCGAAAAGGTACCCGGGTGTTGAATATTTTATTGGCTTGAGAAAAACCTCTGAGAAGTGGACATGGATAAGCAATAACAGTACTGAGGTTGTACCTAAGTTACATCCCTGGGCCAGAAATAAGCCCGATGGTGGAAACATGCACTGTGCTAAAATGTACTTCACGACTAAGAAAGACAAATGTTCGCTCGTGTATGATGACATCGACTGCAAAAAATACACAAGTCGAATGGTTGGATATATTTGTGAGAAGCATGTTGGCTGTCACAATGAAAAAGGTATGCGGAAAATGGTGCATATTTCAATCTACTGATACTATACTTAAGATTACGCGATTCGAAACCTAATTCAAGAAAATAACAAATAATGTAATGTTTCAACACATGACGCCAAGCCATGACTGGCTTTTCAAATTAATCCAAAGCTTGAGCTTCCTTCAACTGGTAGCTTTTGTGTTTGGGAAAATCAATTGTCTAACCAATCGGCTTTTCTCTCATAGGTTATGCAAATTTAAATCATTAAGCTCGCTGTCACCTGCAACTGGTTATGAGACCCTTCAGTCTTCCCTTCGGTTATATGAAAATATTATATATCTAGCCCTGTATGTAGAAACACTTTTGAGAGTTTCAGAACAACGTTACATTAATCTCATTTTCTTAAATTGCTTTTAAATATGTGCATTGTTCTGAATTAAGAACACACAATTTTAAACATAAAGACTAATTCTGGTACACTTTGGACGTATCCTTTTCCAGATCACAGACAGATACAAAAAAAAAAACAGTTATAACTGTTCTACATCAAGAAGAATCTGAAAGCCAGTGATCCCTGCAGATTCTTTCATTAGTTTTTCTCTCGACCCCTTATTGCCCTTCTTCTCTACAGAAAAACATCAATCAACAATGCTTGCCACAACCAAAACGTTTACAAGGACTTCGACAATACGGTCAACATCATCCATACAGCAGCAAACTACTAAGCTACCAACAGGTAAGGTCATTTGATATTTTTCAGCTGCCCCTCAAAATCAGTGGTAATTATCACTCTCAGCGTGATCTAATAAGTTCTTATCTTTTAAAATTATTATTATTATTATTATTATTATTATTATTATTATTATAGCAGTTATAACGTCTGTATGCTATATACAGTTAAGAAGCATCACGAGGTGCTATTGCAGCGTAACCCGTGGGCTATAAAGTGAATAAAAACTAATAAAAACTAATTACAAAGAAGAAATCAAGTAAAACTTAAAAGATGTCTTTCTCAAGTAAAAAGGCCCAATTGGCGACTGAGTCTTCGCGAGTGCTCACGTTGCGACTTTAAACGTGCGAGCGATGTTTAGAGTTCCTGAGAGGCACGCCTTTTGCATCTTCCTGAGCACATCTTTAGCTCTGTTGCCCACCAACTTCTGTAGCGTATCGTTTAACTCCTTGGACCATTTCCCCATCACGTCTATGATGCGATTGTACTGGGTAACTCTGCTTCATCTCCCATCTGAGAGGTGCGTACTTCATGGTCTTCTCTGACGTCTTCTTGTCACGGTTGCTCACCCAGGGACAGCTCATTTCCAGCGCTATGACTTGCTTTTGTTGGTTGTTGACAATCCTGGCGTCTACTCTATTTGCTCTCAGTTCTTGAAATTCCCCATAGACCGGAACATCCCAGTACACCTGTGCCTCCGCTGTTTCGTAGACAAGATTATTATTATTATCATGCGCAGTAAAACTATCTGCATGCACAGTATTGGAAAGCAACACAGGGCGCGTAGCGTAACCTGTGAGCCAAGCGAAACTTAAAATAGCACGTGAATAAATCAATAAAATATACATACATATATAAAAAATATAAAATATATAAAAATATATAGAAGTCGTAGTCTTGTTATTATTATTACTATTATTATTATTATTATTATTATTATTATTATTATTACTATTATTATTATTATTATTATCATTATCATTATTATTATTATTATTATTATTATTATTATTATTATTATTATTATTATTATTATTATTATGTTACTTTTTTATGATATAGTTTCATGAGGTTTTTCTTAGGTAACGTATAACTTGATGAGATTTTTTTAAAAATAGTCTTTTTTTATCGAAAAGAATTGTAAATAAGTTTTAATAGCTACTTTTAACCTGTAAATTAAATTAGAACTTTTAACTTGTAAATAGCTTTGAATGTGTTAATAAAGAGATTAGTTGAGGTTACACTAGCCCTTTTACCCATGGGTAACAAGCATTTTCCCACGGGTAAGGATGTTTTTGTGTGTAACCGCTTTTCCCAGACCGAAACTGCCTTTGGGTTATTTCCATGGATACATCAAAGGGAACAAAAGAATTTCCCATGACAGTTCCTGAACTGAAAAGTATGGTTTATCTGCTCCCTGAGGTGGCTTGGCCAATCATCATGCAGAACATAGCTAACACAGGAAATCGCCTGCTATGCTCTGATTTGACCTCTGATACGCTTGGCTAATTTCAGGCTTCTGGTAGCACAAGGTGACATGGCAGGGTTTCGTGCATCACTGAACGCTAGTCAAAACGAAGATCCCTAGGCTACTACAACGGGTATTTCTTTGAGGCAAGGAACCAAACAAGGCCGCAGGGAAATCATGCCGGAAGGCCGAACTCAAAATCAGCCTCTACCGCACTATCCAGCGATGCTAAATCCCTACGGGATATACCAGAATCCGTTGCCCGGTACTAGCAATCACCTTCAGTTTGAACCAGACAGGGACAGTGCTAGTCCAAGTCCAACAAGTGAAACCTCGAACAGAAGTGACGGTCGCAACAAGCCAGACAAGCGCAGTAGCTGGTCGTTAGCCGAATCTAATTATATTTTACCCTGAGGGGAGTTCTTTTACTGTGTAACCGCATCCCCAAGTGTAACATGAAACCTGAGCTAAACCGAACCCAAGCCATTTCCCCTCCGGAAGGCCCCAAACCCAAGGTGTGTGTAACCACAACTAATTATTAATATTAAAAAAATATTATTATTATTATTATTATTATTATTATTATTATTATTATTATTATTATTACTATTATTATTATTATTATTAACATTTTTTTTAATAATAGATCTCTTTATTAAAATATTCCAAGGAAAATTTATATTTACAAGTTAAAAGTAGAAAAAAGAACAGTAAAAAACTTATTTTACAATTCAATTGTGATTAAAAAAATAGAGTATTTCGAAGCACAACAGAGCTATATTCAAGCACAATTTTTTTAAAAAAAAAATAATGATAAATTTAAAAAACGAATAAAAGTCATTCATATGACCAATCATATACTAAAACGAGAAAAATTCAGAAACCCCTATGAATCAACCCAATAATAAAGTATCTATAGCTTTTGAGTCTAAGGAAGTCCTGCTTGACCCTTCTCTATAATAATAATAATAATAATAATAATAATAATAATGATGATGATGATAATGATGATAATAACAATAATAATAATAATAATAATAATAATAATAATAATATATAAATAACATATAAAAACTATCTGTATCTATTCATCTACTAAAAGAATCCAATAATAATAATCATTACAATTCTATCTTCTCTTAAATTCACGTATCGTCATAAAAAAATAAACAATTCTCAGTTGGTTGCCGACGCCAACAACAATAAGACTTATCTAGCACAATCGAAGCATTAAAAAAAAATGGATCCAAAGTTGACTTAAAATCATCGTCATTGGATAATGTAGTCATCATTATCATTGGATAATACAGTCAATCGTCTCTCAAGTTACAACTTTAAATGTCCGGGCAATATTGAGCGTGCCCGACAGCGCCGCTTTCTGCATTCTTTACAGCACCTCTTTGCTACTGTTCCCCACAATCTCATACATTGTAGTGTCCATCTCCCGTGACAAACCCCTAAAGGCATCAATGATGATGTTGTGTTGTTTTATTTAATTTCGTAACCGGGGAATTGCTGTTTTAATTCCCAACGTAGGGGGCATACTTGACAGTCTTCTCTTTGTTCTTCTTGTCTCTGTTGCTGACCCACGGGCAACTCATTTCAAAGGTCACGACGCGTTTAGTCTTGTGGTAGACGAATCGAGCGTCTACTCTGTTGCATCTCACCTCTTCATGATCTGCAAAAACTGGCACATCCCAATAAGCTTGTACATCATCCAACTCGTATACAGGCTTTGGCTTGGCCGGAGAGTACCAGGGTGGAACTTCGTCTATGAGTCCCAGGTCACGCAGCATCTCGTAGAAAAGTACCTTCAAAACAGTCATGTCGGGATAGGTACTTACTCTGTGCCAGCGCATCGCACCCAGACAAAATGTGAGCCAAACTTTCTGGGCTTTACCACACAACCTGCACCACGCTTCCCTCTCCAAACTTGTATGGGTCTTCTGGTATGCATATAATCGAGTTGGTAATAGTTGTTCGTACAGCTCAAACATGCCGGCGATGGTATGCGTCGGACTGGACTTCCACTCTGTCAGCCACCAAAAGCATCCACTAGTGCTCAGCTTCTTTTCCTGTAGCCTAGTCGTAATTAGTCTTCCCTACCATCGCTTATTTCCAACTTCCTCTTCTAGCCTCTTTACTTGACACTTGCGCAGTTCCGCCTTGGCTGTTCGGGGATGCTTGATTTTAAGGTCAATACCCAGCTCCTGCGCGAACCTAAACGCGTCTTTAACCATAGACCTCCGTCCCATTTCCACTGCTCACTCTTCAAACTGCCGCACCATTTGTATGGCCGGGTCATCATTACCATAGAGTCTAACCGCACTCTTAATCTTGGTGGCTTTATATTCCATCTCTACCGAACGTAAACCTCTACCCCCCTTATCTCGCGGTAGGTAAAGTATCGCATTCGAGCCACATGCAGGGATGCCTTTCCCCGTTTTCAGTAATAATCTTCCGAGCTTTCCTGTCGATCTCATGTATATCCATTATCGGCCACTGTTGCGTCCACATGAGATAACCAAGCACCGGCAAGGCAAACTGGTTTAAAGCGGTCACACTATTGTGGTCGGACAAAGGACTTGTCCAAATGACAGACATCCGTCGGAGGTACTCCTTAACTGCGCACTCCAGGACCAGTTTATCCTCGTGCATAACACTCTCGAGCACTCCTAGGAACTTGTACTGCTTCCCATCCTCGAAGCTTGGTATTCTGGCCGTCTCATCCAATATCATCCCCGAATTATCAGTCACGTGCACTCCTCTCCTCACATGAACCACTGCACACTTCTTGAGATTCCACGTTAGCCCCACATCTTCCATAATATATTATTATTATTTTATTTTTTTTTTTATTATGAGTGATAGGAACCGACGTTTCGGTGCATCTTGCGCCGTTATCAAGGTTACATAATTAATGATAAAAAGCGGTTTGTAAAAAGGCTAAGTTGAAGCGAATTTGTATAACATAGCGGCAAGCTAATTAATTAAATACTTTAGCACGAAGAGAATCGGACTGCACATTCAATGTTGGTTTAAGCTCTTGAATATACAGCATTTCATTCACAAGGCAGTCAAATTTGTTCATGCATTTCTTGATTACATTGAAGCGTGCTAAGAAATTGTTCGGAACAGCAGTGTTATGTTCTTTGTAGTAATGCTTGCAGATTGATGACGCCTTTTGACGGTGTCCCTCAACGCGCGTGTGAAGGTGGCCCTTTGTATACCCAACATAACCTGCATCACACAGGTCACACTTGAATAAATAAACAACACATTGCTGGGTTACAATGTTGGGCTTGGGCTCACGCAGGCTTAGATCTTGATTAAGCTTACGGCTAGTAAACACGGGTTGAATGGTCTTTCCCACCTTGCTGCTAAGATCTCTAAGTTGCCGTTTGACAGACACTGCAGCATCCTGATCTTTATAGGGGATAGCTATCCGGATGACGTCATCGTAATGCTGTTTAGACTGGTCTTAATTATGTAACCTTGATAATGGCGCAAGATACACGGAAACGTCGGTTCCTATTACTCATATTTCTTGTTTCATGTATTTCTAAATCATTTCTTTTAAGTATTTTTTTATTATTATTTTTTATTATTATTATTATTTTTCAATTTTAAATTCCGGCAGAACCACCGGAAAAGCCAACAACGTCGACAGAAAATTCAGGCACTAAAGAGCCAACAACAGTTGCTTTAGTAGTGTATTTATATAACTTCTGCCTGGTTACACACTGACGTGCAAGTTCTTCTCGTCCGAAGTTTTTTTTTTTTTTTTTTTTTTTTTTTTTTTTTTTTTTTTTTTACAATTTTCAGTGCTTTGTGGTGCGTGAAGAGTCACCTGAACACCTTTCATACGAGATCGAGGAGATATCTTTACTCGTTTACACTACTGACAAGCTTCCAGATTTCTTTTTCTTTGTGACCAAGGCATACATTTATTTGCAAATACCGTGTACCTTCAGGGGTGGCTTCAGTTCAACGGATATAGCGCCTCTCAGTTACATCACAGATACCCAAAACTCGTATCAAATTAAAGCCTATAGAACTGGGTATTTAAATATTTCATTACTTTTTCAGGAAAATAAATTTCCAGGCTTTCTGTAAAGTTGAAATTTGAAGGTCCAGATCGTCGTTCAAGAGTTCCAACTCAATGCGATTTTTATATTTTGGAAGTTTTTTTTTTTTTTTTTTTCTCCAGGTCAGGATCCCAAAAGCTTAAAATACGTGTCAGGGTTTTCCTTAATTCGATTGCGTTCAAAAGTTACAGAACATTTCCAAAACTGCGAAAACACCGTGCGGAGTAAACTCACGAAAATGGCTTTAAACGAAATAATTTTTAGAATTATCGAAATCCCCGAGATGATTTTGTTGATTATATATTTTTCTAGAATCTGGTCAAATTTGACTACAATCGGCCAAATCGTTGTTGAATTGTAACTCTTGAAAGTGTCCCCTCCAAGCGAAAATTAAAGTTGGAGAAAACAGGACTTAAAAAAAATCTCGCTATACAAACAAGTACCGCCCCATAACGCCTATATGTAAAATTAGCCAATTATTTTGCAAGCTACTTTTTCTTCCGGTCACCTCCTGTGAAAAATTTCTCGTAGTTTTGCACGTACTCGCGTTCCAGGGTAATCAATCCTTCACCATTTTGTTGGATATCTGCGGTGTTTGTTGTAAGTCAATTTTGTAATCTGTAATCGTTATGAGAAAAACAAAACGAAGACTGAAGCCGTCCTCATCAAGCAAAGCTCTTGGGCCGAAGCAGAAGCAGCAGAGGCGGGCAAAATTATCAGAACAAAGCGCTACGGAATTATCAGAGAACCACCGTAACCACATTAATTATATGGCTGGCTCCTCGGGCGGGCAAGATGAGTCAAATCCTGCACTGTGATTGGCTACCCGAATGGGTAAAATGGAGCTAAATTCTTGCTTCTCTTCGAAAAGCCGGCGAATACATCTATTCGACCGAAATATTGTTGAGAAGAGCGAAGTTTCGAGATTGCTTATCGAAAGTTTGGCTGAAAATCACTCTTAAATGAACGTTCCAAAACGTTAATTTTGCAAATAGGAGACAAGTATCCGTTTGACGCTTGAAAGAAAACGTTTACTCCGTTTAACGCTTTAGAAATTACACTAATACAGTAAGTCTTTGTGAAAACACTACAAGCAAAAGCGGCGACTTTCCCTTTACTAGTTATCTTATAGCGACGGCCGACGTGAGAAAAGATCAGGACATAGAAATTATTACGCCTCTTGATCTTAGCGTTATTTTTCAATTGTTTTTTGTTTTGTTTCCACTTGCCGAGACTTGTAAGTTTAACGCAACCGAACACAAGATTCAGTCATCTGATAACGTTCGTGAAGCTCGATTCACGGACTCGATCGGGAATAGACCTTTTTACCGATACCGCGGCCATTTTGAATGACCTAATTTTACAGTATATTATGGGATGCCCAGGGGGCAAAGAATGCTCGCGTGACTGAACGCGCCTATTGTTGTCATTTGAAAGCGCTGTTTATACTTTCTAATCACCATTTAGTCATGGCTGATCAACCGGATGAAAACACAAAATAGTTCAGTATGGAAGAGCTAAATGTATGGAAAGTCGAGAAACTGCGAAAATATTTGAGAAATCATGGCATTGCTATCGCAAATGATGATCGTACGCGTAAGCCCGACTTGTTATTGAAAGTTTACCATGCTTCTCGGCTACATTTGCCATTGTGTAGCACTAAAGAACAACGACGATGTCCAAATTGCAGCAAGAAGAAAGGGAAAGCTCTTTATTGATGGAATATAGCTTCCTTTCGCGGCGAAACTGGGCAATTGGCTGAAGGGAAGCTATTATTTTCCTGACATGATGATTAGTGACATGGAAGCGTACTTGTCGAAAAACAGTGACATGAAATCCACGAAGGAGAGAAAAAAACCTATATGAAAGCGGACATGTCACTGATGTTGAGTACAATAACATATCAGATTGTCTTAAGTTTTGTTTTGTACGTGGAAAAGTTGTCCCGCAAACGAGAATTGGAGAAGACCCGTAGACTAACCAAGATAACGCGTTGTTTCGCTTCAGTTTTTGCCCCCTGGGCACCCCATAATATTCAACAAACTTAAGTTATTCAAAATGGCCGCCGTATTGGTAAAAAGGTCTATTGCATGAAGCGCGTCTCCAAATATTCGCTTGGCTGGAAGATTTTAAGAGGGGATGTCTGTAAATATCAACCAGAGGTGTGCAATAACGAAAAATTCAAAATTCTCAAAAAAATTCACAACATAGCCCACGGTAAACTATTGCAAGAAATACATGTTTTACTTTGATCCGATAATTATTTTTGATGTGAGGCTATGATCTTGAATTCACCGCTCCTGAACCGGGTTTTCGGTGTCTGACACCACATGTTGCGAAGACCTTGTTTTAAAAATCAAACCAGTTTCGTTCCAAACGAAAAACATCCAGTCTGATAAAGTACATAATTATAGACATCATGAATGGTATGTTACTCATCTGAAGTGAAAATTAAATATTTAGGAGATTTTTCAATATTTACAATTTTTTAAGCTATCTCCTGTGATGCCAAGTTGACAAATTTGCGACGCTAAAATCGTCAACTGGTACATGGCGTTGAGGATAAAGATTTACACCACGTGAAAGAGCATCATTTCTTCTTATAAAATCCGCTTTCAAACCTATGGGCAACACAAAAGGAAATTTTTGAGGCCGCGAATTACAAGTAGTACTTTAGTGAAATTTGAGCTTTTCTGTCACGGCATTCCGATGCTAAAACTTAGATTAACCCAAGATGAAAACGTTTCAAACAACAATTGTTTGTTGGTACTTGCTATAGGTTTTGGCCCACGTTCATAATATCACTTTTCATGGTTTTTACTCGGCATTTCGGGGCAGGCACAAAAGATTGTAGCGGTTTTAGTAGACCCCGAGTTCAAAAGCGTATAAAGGTCGCAAAGGTCAGTTTACGTAGTCAACGTTTTGAATTCGGACCAGAATGTTTTGCATTGAATCTTACTTTAGAACAAATGGAACAATAGCTACAAGTGCTACGTAATTCATACCTTTTGAGCGAGCTTTCTGTACATTGTAGAAATCATCATATCAATTAGGAACGATATATGTATTTTACCGCGATTTAAAAATACGTTTAACGGCAGAGATTGCGTTACAGTTTGCACTGATCACTTGCTCCCAGGGGGAGGGGGACTCCCATATCAAATTGACGAGTTGATCGTCATAAATTTTGAAAAGTACCACTAAAGGGTACCAGAATTTGCTTTGTAGCCGTGGTCTGTACAATTTTTCCACTTAGTGGTACGAACTCTAAAATGAATACGCTAAGTGACAGTTGACTGACATTTATAATAACTTTCTCTTATATGTTTTCGCTCAATACCCTAAAACTGGCTAAAAGGTACCGCCATACCTTTGACAGGTACCAAACCACGAATTTTAACCTCCGAAAGCTACGCTCACCCCCGTCAATTTTTATATAAAGGTTCACCTCCCGGGTACCCTGCGAGCAGTGGCCCTTCGACTTATCTAGGAAGATCGAAGGGCCTCTGCTCACAGGGTACCCCCCGGGCGCATGCCAAGGGTAATTTTTCACTGTAACTCTTAGGGCCACGGGGTTTGCTGACTGAACACTGAAAACTGAGGCGGAGCTTCTCGTAGGCAGAGCAAGTATCGAATTACTGTAACGCAAAACTCCTGACCTTAAATAAGAATTACCTATAATAACGCTTGCAATTTGATTCTGAATTACTGGTCATTACATCCACACACATTTACAATTTTTAGTGATTTTTTTTTTTAAAGAGAGAGGAGGTAGGAAGTTATTTGGCCGCGTGCTTTGTCACTGTAGCAGTCTCCCGACGTAAAGAATGGGGAGGTTGAGGGGGAGGCGGCGGGGTAAGAGCGAGGAGGGAAACGGGGTTGCGTCACCACTGTCATCCCTATTTTCCCCGATATTTCCTGTAGTACGACTCACACCTGCGAGTGTCGACCACAGTATATTGTCAGCAGGAATAAGGGAGGAGCGTAGCGGGAGCAATTTGTGTCAGAAAGAGGACCAGGGTTTCACAGCCTGGATGGCACAGCTACGCTCCTTTGGCTGTAAAGCCAGTTCTACAAAGTGACATAACTAACTGACTAAACTTCAGCGTAAAATTTCCCTTGGTATATCTTCGACATCGATGACAGCCATCTAATCAGGTCTATTTGCTCAAGACATCGAGATGCTTATGGCATCAGACGGCGCTGACAAAACCGAATAAGCGCTGGTCCCACTAAGTTGGACAGCTAATCGTTTCAAGCAAACGAAGGGAGATTGAAGCATCACATTTGTGCAATCTAGACATCCACAAGATGACCTCGATATTAGTGCCTGTCGGCTTTCGCAAGTACTCTAAAAATTCAGAGCATAGCACCATATATTCAGGCAACATGATCTTGTTGCATCGTGTTCTTACTTTGACCCATTAAGGCCAAAGAAACCATATTTTGTCTACTCAAATTCCATTACTGATGGATGAGCTATCTTTTATCGTATGAAAACTATCATACAACAGACAATTTTGTGAACAATAAATTGAAAATTGGGTCTTATCCAGATGAACTAGACAGTGACGTTGCTTTAAACTCTCCTTGAGTAGCATTCATGGTAGCCTGCGAATACGGCCGCCTCTCATCGCTCCCGGCCCCCGAGGGCCGTTTCGCGAAACGCCCCTCGGGGACGGAAGCGATGAGAGGCGGCTGTATTCGGAGACTACGTTAGACTGAAATTTGAAAAACTTTATCAAAAATCAAAACCAATGCGCGTGTTTAGACGCAACCAGATAAAATTGTGATAACCCAAAACCGTAACCTCAGTTTGAACTGATTATATAATTAATTTGTCTTTGAACTGATTATATAACTAATTGTCTTTGGGGTCTAGCTGGACGAAACATCGATTTCTATCCCGTGGACAAGGGCGTACGTAAGTGCAAGGTCAACGGTCTACCGGTGAAATGTATGTAACACAATCTTTGTGACCAAATGTATAAAACGGCCTAAAGTGTTACGATGTTTCCTATAGATGTCCCATATTTCTTAAACATCCAGTGTGGCCGCTCAAAGGTATGAATTATATAGCACTCGTAGCTATTTGCTCCATTTTTTTTTTTAAAAGTAAGATTGAACGAAAGAAGTCCTGGTTTCATTTTATTCCATGTTTGCTAGTGTAGCGACCGGTTGACAACGTAAACTGACCCGTGTACGGCTTTTGAATTCCGCTAAAATCTTTTGACATTGCCCCTAAAAGATAGAAAACCAAGGAAAATAGTCTTATAAGCATAGGCCATGCACAGGCAGTGCCCTGTAGCAAGAATTAATAAACCATTGTTGTTTGAAACGTTTTCATGTTGTGTTTATCTGAGTTTTAGCATCGGAATGCCGTGACAGAAAAGCTCAAATTTCACTAAAGTACTACTTGTAATTCGCGGCCTCAAAAATTTCCTTTTGTGTTGCCCATAGTTTTGAAAGCGGATTTTATAAGAAGAAATGATGCTCTTTCATGTGGTGTAAATCTTTATCCTCAACGCCATGTACCAGTTGATGATTTTAGCGTCGCAAATTTGTCAATTTGGCATCACGAGAAATCGCTTAAAAAATTGTAAATATTGAAAAATCTCCTAAATATTTAATTTTCACTTCAGATGAGTAACATACCATTCATGATGTCTATAATTATGTACTTTATCAGACTGGATGTTTTTCGTTTGGAACGAAACTGGTTTGATTTTTAAAACAAGGTCTTCGCAACATGTGGTGTCAGACACCGAAAACCCGGTTCAGGAGCGGTGAATTCAAGATCATAGCCTCACATCAAAAATAATTATCAGATCGAAGTAAAACATGTATTTCTTGCAATAGTTTACCGTGGGCTATGTTGTGAATTTTTTTGAGAATTTTGAATTTTTCGTTATTGCACACCTCTGGTTGATATTTACAGACATCCCCTCTTAAAATCTTCCAGCCAAGCGAATATTTGGAGACGCGCTTCATGCAATAGACCTTTTTACCAATACGGCGGCCATTTTGAATAACTTAAGTTTGTTGAATATTATGGGGTGCCCAGGGGGCAAAAACTGAAGCGAAACAACGCGTTATCTTGGTTAGTCTACGGGTCTTCTCCAATTCTCGTTTGCGGGACAACTTTTCCACGTACAAAACAAAACTTAAGACAATCTGATATGTTATTGTACTCAACATCAGTGACATGTCCGCTTTCATATAGGTTTTTTTCTCTCCTTCGTGGATTTCATGTCACTGTTTTTCGACAAGTACGCTTCCATGTCACTAATCATCATGTCAGGAAAATAATAGCTTCCCTTCAGCCAATTGCCCAGTTTCGCCGCGAAAGGAAGCTATATTCCATCAATAAAGAGCTTTCCCTTTCTTCTTGCTGCAATTTGGACATCGTCGTTGTTCTTTAGTGCTACACAATGGCAAATGTAGCCGAGAAGCATGGTAAACTTTCAATAACAAGTCCGGCTTTTTTTGAGAATTTTGAATTTTTCGCTATTGCATACCTCTGGTTGATATTTACAGACATCCGCTCTTAAGACCTTTAGCTACTTTAAAGTGTAGCTTAAAGTTTTTGTCTTCTTTTATCTCAGTTTCGTACTCGAACAAATGCAAGTTCTTCCACTAGATAAAGGATATTCAAAGTGCGCACATGAGGGGTTCAAGACTATAGAAAGACCGTTCGCGCGATTATCGCAACGAGTGATTACATCAGCAGCAATTAACTTCCGGTGGAAATCGCTTACGTCCCAATTTCTCAGCAAATAGTCAGCCTTTTTCTAAAATTATCTTTTGTTTGTAAGAACAAACTGAGAAGTTTATTTTTATCTAAAAAAAACTAAAATCCAAAAATTTTCTCTCTGAACGTGCACGGTAACTTTAAAACGACAAACTTTGCTTGCCCGTGTGAAAGAGGCGTACACGTATCCTGTGATGATTTATCCTTGACAAGCTACATGATTTAAATTTTTAAAGTACTTTTCTTTATTCTCATTTTCTTAAGTTTTTAGTATATGTTCTACTACTTACTGTGAAGCGTTTTAGAATATTTTATAATTTAGGTGCTATATATAAGTGAGTTAATTACGTATTATTATCTTCTCAAGCAACTTCAAGTGTGAATGAAGGGACAAACAAACGGCCAGCAACATTCCAATCTTTCAGCTATACACCATCTACACAAAATCAACCCAGTTCAGCTATCTCAACAATGATATCTTCAAGGGAAACAGGTACAATCGTCAATAGTTAATGATTATCTTAGGAAATCGCACGAAATATAGCTTGCTACTTAACGGACGAGGCCGTAGGCCGCGTTGGCTAAAATCAAGCTATATTCCGCAAGATTGAGCAGGATAGTTGTTTTATTATTCAACACATTGATAACAAAGCACAGTTTTACAAAGTTTTAGTGCAGAAAAGCTGGAGGTCGTCTCTTTTTGTCACACTCTTCTCCCCTTCGCAGGAAATTATGTATATGGAAGAATATCTGTTGTTTAAAGACGACGTATATTTGAACCCATCATGACCACATTTGGAAGAATAACAAGCCGTATAGTCTACTTAAGCTTAATCTGCATAACCTAGTCATTACGGTACAGCATGTTTGGTTACCTAAGGGCGATCTAACTATCCAGAAATAAAATGTACACTTTACTGAAGTCATTTTTTGTAGTGATCGGTATCGAGGTTATGGTAAAACAAGTAAAAAATTTTAGTTATAGCTGCAGCAACAAAGACGTTAATACTGTCAAAGCCTATAACTAATGACTACACAAACTGAAATCAAGTGAAGGAATGGGGGCATAATGTACTATGGACACTGTTTTTTTAAGTCAGGCACGCACTTGACTCGACGGAGAATTGCCAATTTTTCTCGAACCCCTCCCACCCCCCCCCCCCCCCTTAAATTGTTCAAAACTCTTCAATCTTGTAGATTTGCATTTTTCTGGAAACACTGGCGTGGGTATTATAGAATAGGCATTTGACTGGTCTGTTCTAGATGTCGAGAAAATTGGCCCCAGTACGAAATGCACGAAATCCTCGTTCTTTTGTTATGGTTACACTAATAACAATCAAACGTCTCCTGTTTAGAACTTTCATCAGTCTTCTTGCACGGCTTTTTCTCTGATAGTGGTTTAGCCGCTCAAATTCAAGTTCAAATTGTGCCCTTGAAAAATCGAACGTGGTGAGCAATGTTGTGGTTAGATCCATTTGACAACCAAACATTATAGGCGGTAGGACGATTTAGATCCTATCGAATTGAAAGAGCCTGAGTAGCGTGCATGGTGTATCTTTATTACATCCGCATCGTTTTCCAGCTGTTAATGTTGTTGTTCTTAGCAAACGCAGCCCCCTTACTTCATTAACAACTATAAGTAATAAAAAAATGGTATAAAATATCCAACTGTTTTGTTGATGTTAACACTTATTTGTTTTGCATAATGCACGTAGCAACACTTCCTAAAAAATCTACTGATAGTGTTCCCGGAGAAAAAAGTACAGAAGGCAACTCCTATTTGATTGCAGTCGTCTTAAGTTTGTTGGCCATTGTCATACTGGTTATTTTGATCCTTCTTTGGTTCTGTTTTGTTCACAAGCCTCGGAGCCAAGGTAACTGAAGCATTTTAATGTGCCTTTTGCCTAATATATATGTGTTCGAATAGTAGGTAGGTCTAGCGACTGAAATAAAGTCATCTTGCCACAAGAGCATAGCATTTTACGTATTTAGCAAGTGATACTACTTTTCACCCTTGCCACGGGTTTGTTTGTTTGTTTGTTTGTTTTTGTAAGTAGTGTTTATTACAGCTTCCTCGTACCCAAGGTGATGTGTCTCCTCTTTTTCTCACAAGCCGCAAACTCCAAAACACAGCCAGATACTCACAATACACACCTGGAGAGCTCCAGCCAGCTAAGAGTGTACCTTAACTTGTCACCATCAGAAGACGGTTTGGACACGTACGAAACGGTGAACGAAGAGAAACAAGAGCACACTTATGCCGATATTAAAAACAGCAACGGGGAATCGAGATGTGATAATAGCGAGCTGTTCAGCCACCAACAAGAAGCAAGAATGCAAAATGAGCCGGGTGATGGGTACCTGATTCCAACAGACCAGTCAATAATGGTACATGCTGAGAGGAATCTTCAAAGTTATGGTGACAAGTCGATGGAAAATTGCGAAAGAAAAGATCATGTTTATGCAGTTGTTCACATTCAGCCTGGGCAAGGTAAAGTCACATTTTGCAAAGACTTGGCGGTGCAAGGCGAGAGCCTGGATGCTAAACGACCATCACAGCTGCATACTAATGACGAAAAGTTTGAGAATCTCGCGTCTTCCATACCTGAAAAAGAAGTGACCAACAGCGGGACGGCAGCAGAAGGAGAACCGAATACGCAAAGCGGAGATGAGAGCAAGGAATACCTGTATGCAGTTGTTGACAAAGCAAAGAAGAAACGAAAACCTCCTCAGGTAAATACATTAGCTTCTGGCCAAGGCGCATTAATATGCCATTTTCGTGCGTAGTACATGTACAGCATATGAGAAATAACAGTACCACACGGTTCTTATGGTATAGGGTAGACATAGCCTTGGACAACTAAGTCAAGTCAAGGCGGCCTACGAAATTTCGCTTGACAATTTGATAAATACTTACTCGACAAGGCCGTGTGCCAAGATTGTCGAAGTATTCAACAAAATTATCACCAAATAGCGTTTTTAGAACAATGAAAGTCATATTTCATGTTTGTATATTAATATATACGACTTTAAGTCGTATATATTAACGTCAACACAAGCACAGAGACAAGACCAGTACAGGGTTTCACCTCAAACAGACACATTCGCAAACTTATGGTTCGTAATAAATATTTCAAAGTGAAAAAATATTGCTCACTAACCGAGAGGACCTTGGGCGGTGAGTAAGACTTTTTACCTTGACAATGTTCCCTGAAAGACTGAAAGGTCAATTTGCAGTTTTAGCAGTTTCGATGACAAATCATGCCATGATACTTTTCGCGAATTTAAAATCCACAATCATCGTCTGTATATCCTTGTTTAATTAAGGAGATACCTTTTGAATTTCTGAGTGCGTGAGTCGTGGAAAATCTATTTGAAGCTGTTAAATTTCCCAGAAAACGCTGCTGAAATTTTTTGCTTAATTCAAAATGGCCGCCAACATCAACGTACGCAACTTCGTTACCAAGTCTTTTCTCCTCCTCCTTTGAGAAAGGAAAGAGAGAGAGGATCCTGGGAATGAGGTTGGAATGTGCGTGCGGAGGAGCGCGAACCTGGCCTACTCCCAAATTTAACACACTGCGTATATCTTTGATTATTGTATATAGATAGGAGTGTTTTACTGAAAAATACACCATTCGTAAAGTTTATACGAAACTACATCCTGGACCCAAGGATATTGATGACGCCATTTCCCGCTTTTTCACGTTTGTTTGTGCGAACACTTGAAGAAAAGTGCCGACCAGTAGGGTTTTGTTCTGAAAAACAAACTTTTACTCACTCGCTGCGTTCGTTCGTAAAATATTGTTTTAACCACTTAAAAATATAATTCATATCTTCGCGTTGCCGTGTAATATCCAGTCTATATAAGTGCATGATTGCAGCCTATGGCATTTTTGTGGGTTTAATCTTCTAAGGTTCTTCCAATCTATGCATTCCTTTTTTAGCGAGGGAAGAAACTAGCTGGATAGTTTACATGTCTGATTTATAAACAACACATAACATGAGCGAAGATTATCTCGTATGACCTGTTCTGGACAGTTACAAATCAAGTGCCTCAAGAATATTCAGTGTTTGGTTGAGTTGTTAATTTGTTTTTGTGTTCTTTCTGCAGATGCCTGCTCCTTACCACAGCCTTCTGTACGCAGACCTCAGCCACACTACAGAGACGAAAATCAGCAGACTCAATAGAGCTAGCCTTCCAACTGTCTACGCTGACATAGATTATCTTAAGACCGATGCCATGAAGCCAAGGTTGCCCGAGGAAAATATGGATCAAACAACCTAAGGCAGAGCGGGTGACTATTGGCAGAAGACCGAACAGGAATAAAAGAAAAAAGAGCTCTCACTATTGAAGACGTGGCTGTCTTTACTCTTGAAACTTTCATTAGACTTTCAGGTAGACAAAACTTAGAGAGGAATATAAACTTTGACAAAGACCCGATGTAGACTGTGGCTAGTCCTTTTATTTTTTTCCTTTCCGACGTTCCTAGAGTCAAATTAAAATTAGACTCTTCTAAAGAGCCTGTTGAAAAGTCTTTTTAATAGTAAAATATTTTAAAGTAGATATCAGTCCAAGCCATTAGTATTAAAGTGCAGTTACAGGTTAGAGAAGATTTTAACAAGAAAAACACTGTAGTCATAGGAAAACTGTAAAGATCCGATCCCCCTCCCCCCGCCCGCGCGCTTGTTTTTGACTAAAGCATCGAAGGGTAATAGAACACTTTGAAAAACAATAACAGAAACTGTGATACTGAGAGAAGTAACGATAACAGTTCACATAGTCAGAATAGCATTTGCTGTTCTTTTCTAAGTCAATATCTTTAACAATTATCATAGTACTTCCTGATGGCACAGTAAAATATACAGAATTCATTCAACTCAGATGTATTTTTGTACATTTAGTTTATGACCTTGGGGGAAAAACAGATCTTAGCGCGCATTGGCTATTAAACCCAAAAAGAAAATTGGAGGTAAACACGAATTTTTGTTTCAAAAACCTTTTAAGTACAAAACAATGTTTGGCATGTATTCCCAGATTGAGGCCCAGTTATCTCTGACAAATGCATGATACTAACTGGGAAAAAGGTCATCATGGCACGTGCTCCGACTTGTACTTTCTTATTTGTTCTTGACTTAAACTTATTAATTTCGAACTAATAATCAAAGTATACATCGATTGATGTAGTGTGACCAATAAAAATTAAACTACTGTGAGTTGTATATGCTAGCTGATGCTACAAGAAGGTTCACTTTATTTCAGAAAAAGATGGTTTAAATTTTAAGCTTCCGCTTTCCTTGACAGTGAAAAAGTTGATCCCGAAATGAATTTGTGCAGTTAAAAATGGTAAATTAAAGGTATATTTTTATAAACTGTCGTTGCTCTTTATTTTATTTATTTTTTATTTTGGTAAGTAACTTGACTGTATTGCGTTGTACTGTACTGTACTGTACTGTACTGTACTGCACTCTACTGCACTGTGTTGTACTGTACTGGGCGCTGCGCTGCGCTGTGCTTTGCTGTACTAAGCCCATGAAGTTTACTGTACTTAATAGCTTTGCTGTACTTTTTTGCGCTGTGCTGTGCTTTTCGGGCTGTACCGTAATGTCGTAAGCTGTGCTCTGCTGCGCTGATGTACTTTGCTGTACTGTACTGCGCTGTGATGTGTTCCGCTGAACTTTGCTTTACGTTGCTTTACTCTGCGACGAACTATACTGCACTGTACTGTACTGTGCCGCGCTGTGCTGCACTGTAATGTACTTCGCTGCTGCGCTGGGCTGTGCTACGCTGTACTATTCTGTACTGTACTACACTGTATTTCGCTGTGCTGTCCTATGCTACTCTGTGCTGTTCTGTATCGTACTTTATTTTACCTTGCTTCTTTACCACGAAGCAAGCTGAGAGACAAGCCCATTGCAGGTTTACCCCTAGCATATGTGGAACAAAGTTGATGTAATATGTCAAAAACGAGGGCAAGTGCTTCATCAGAGGTTTCAAAGAGACAGATGAAAGTACGAGGAGTGCTTTTATTGTTTCCAGGTGCTTGAAACCCTTGATGAAGCACGGAGCCCGAGGTTTTGGCATGACTTCTCCAAAGAAAGTTGTAAAAAAAGCTTAACGCGTCTTTGCTTTTTACACGAAAATATGAAAAGCCAGTACTAACAAGCGGCAATTATTATTCTTCACTATGGGTGGAGCAAATTCCACCGTGCCAAACAGTACTTGCTTGCAGGGCGCGGCAAATGAGTTCGAGCGGCTTCTTCGTACAGATCTTCATTTTAAGCTGGACCATTTTAACATCTCTGAATGAGTCACCGATCTGTAATAGAGGAACGCCAGTGAAAGTGACGCTAGTAAACTGGCTCAGCTGACATCAGCTCCGAGACAGCACGTTTCAAGTAACCGTAATTGAACGAGAGCCTGAAATGTTTGTTATTCATTTTGCTTTTTAATACATCAGTACGCGGATGCAAGTAATATGCAAGAGAATGAAGCGGACGCATCTACCTGCTTACGCTACGCAAGTTCTTTTTTAACCACGTAAGCGAAAGTTATGAGTTCTATGAAGTTTTTACACCCTCTTTCTTTCGAGCTTGAAAAGGGTGATGTTAAGAGGTTGAAAGTGTGTTTGTCCGGCATAAATTTTCTTTTCCGCGTGTTGCGACATCGTGTACACTATTTTAAACATTAAGCCTGATTTGAGAAGAAAAAAAAAACGTAAACCCAACTATTGCGTGACGAGCCAAAAGAGCGTCTACGAAGTTGGCTTCCAACTATCTGGCAGGCGGTTTTTCATGATACTTACGCTAAAGTGCTGTGCTGTTTCAGTTTTTGACAAACTTTCCAAGTATAGATACAAGTCTGACATGCTGCCCGACTTCCGCTCTCGCCTCTCAACCAAGTCACACCTCAGGCTGACGGGAAGTTGCGACGAGAGGTCACGGTTGAATTGCAACTTAGCTGAGTCGCAGCATATTTTTGTTTCAAATTGTTTGAGTTTAATTGTACAGAAACGGATAATGGTTCTTCTTCTTTTACTGTTTCGAGTTAACAAACCCGTTCGATTTCGCTTGGTGTTAAAACCATCCATTGCTGAAAAGTCGCCATCAATAATTGTCATGTCAGAGTAGACCAATTCTTTCTTCCTAAGGCCGGTGACACACCTGGCGATTTTATACGCCGATCGCCGCGATAGGCGAAAATCGCCAGGTTTGCCCGGTGCAGCAACTGCGATTTTCGGCGATCGCCGCGATCGGCGTATAAAATCGCCGACATCTGGCATGTCAGATATCGGCGATTAAATTCGCCGGCATTCGCCAAGTGTGCCCGTTCCCGCAATTTCCTACGCTCATTACTATGAAACACCAGTAAAGTCAACCAACCAGGTTGGGCGATTTTATAACATGACTTTTCAAATCGTCCCTCGATGGAGCCCGGGAACAAGGTTGAAGTGCCATATCGCCGCGAACGGCGAAAAAAATCGCCAGGTGTGTCCGCATCAATCGGTGGCGAAAATCGCAATGGCGATCAAATTCATCGCGATGGGCGTATAAAATCGCCAGGTGTGTCGCCGGCTAAGCAACTACAATAAAAGATCGTTTGGCGTTTATTACGGTACAGATTTATGAACGACTGGAATAATCGTGTTTAAGTAATTTGCATATAAGAAGCAACTGGGTACGTTTAACCAGATATGTTAAACTTAATTATTGGTGAGTTCTTTTCTCGTGCTGTGGAATTTGCGTACTCGCTTTTAATGTGTCGATTCCCACGATTTAGAATGGGTTTGTTTTCGACATCTTACGCTCAGTCACGCTCAGTGACTGTTGCGTGACATTTATAACAGTAATGATTGAAGGCGAGGCAGCTTTAGCACGCAAAGTATTACGTGTAACGTAACACGTGGAAAATCATCTTTTAGTTAAGCCACAACGGATGGTGAGGGGGGGAGGGGAATTGGGTGGCTAAGCAAAGCCTGGACATTTCAACCTAACTGAGCGCTTTTGTTCAAATGCTCGCTCTAAAACGTTCAAAAGACCTATGACAAGGAGGTAATTGGTGTCAAATGCCATGACTATACCCCCCCCCCCCCCCAACTCCCACACCCAAGTGGTTTAACACTGATGAGTGTGTTATGGTAATGGAAATGCTAATGGTAATGGGAACTTTATTTATACACGATAAATCATTCAGCAAAGATTATAAAGAGACAAAAGATAAAATATAACCAAAATCATCCCTAACTAAACTAACCAAAATTACTATTAACCACATACTAAAAGCTGCTTCCATGGATGCCGTGTTAAAACTCATTCAAAACTGCGGTGACGTAGATTAAATTTAAAATCATGTAAAGATGATGTAACTTGCAATTGCCATCCTCAATATGCCACCCACCTTGCTACGGCAGTTACACAAAGCACTACCTATCTAACAAACCTTAATTGACCATGGGACAATAATTTATTTCATACATACTGTGACTTACAGATATAATTAATCTGTTGAAAACCCGGTTCGGAAATTTTCGCAGCCAATGATAACAGCGGAACGACTTTCTCGCACGTGGCAAACCCGTTTCGTCCAATCAAAAAGCGACTGCCAAAACGCATCAACATTTTCAATGAACGGAAATGAACGTGGTAGCTTTGTCGATGACGCCAACTTTTTTACGGCTCTAAATTTCTCGCTCGTCGAGATTTCTAGACGACTTTAAAACATTCTGAAAAACGACTACTGATGGCTGAATTTTCTGGCAGTAGGTTCAAACCTTTGGATAGACCCATCGAAGAATATGTTACCGACCAAGAAAACAAAAACACTCGAGCAAACGCAGCGGAATGTGAAGCTACTTACAGCATTTGCTGGAGAAAAACGAACAAAGAAAAATTGAAGAAATTCAACCAGAAGAGCTCAACCGCTACGTTAGTGAATTCATTGTTGGTGTGAAAAGAAAAGATGGCCAAGACTATGAACCTTCAAGCCTTCGAGGGTTGTTTTCAAGTTTCAACCGGTATTTAAAAGAACGCAAGTACTCGGCGAGTATTATCGAAGACATCGTATTTGATCAAGCGTAAACAACTGAAAAAAGAAGGGAAAGGGAACAAACCCAACGCAGCTGAAGCTTTAACTGATGTGGAGGAAAACATTCTTTACGAAAAGAATTTACTCGGAATCTCAAATGCCGAAGTTTTGCTATACACAGTGTGGATTTTCAGTTCGGTGCATTTTGGCTTGAGAGGCTGTGAAGGACATCGGCAGATGACTTGGGGCGACGTGCAACTTCACAGGGAAGCTGATGGAGCTGAATACTTAGAGTATTCTGAACGGCAAACGAAAACTAGAACGGGAGCGGAACCTCGTAATGTCAGAGCTGTTAAACCGAAGGCTTTCGCGGCAGCAAACGGTCCACCTGAAAGAGATCCAGTTGCCGTTTACAAGATTTACTCCGAAAAGCGACCTGACGCGATGAATAAACCTGGTGCGCCATACTATCTCGGAATAAATTACACAAAAAGACCTTCGTCAAATAAACTGTGGTTTAAGTCAAGTGCAATGGGTCAGAACAAATTGAACTGTTTGATGAAAACCATGACGGAAAAAGGAGGCCTTTCAAGTAAACAACTGAAAACTCACACGCTCGTGAACGCATGATACAAAAACTAAACGATAGCGACATACGTCCTAGTCACATAATGCAGCTCTCAGGCCACAGAAATGTCCAAAGCATTAACAATTATAGCCACATATCTCAGCAACAGCAAATAAAAATATGTCAAGAATACTACATCGAGCATTGGCTACAGAGAGTGAAGCCGAAACTCTGTCTTGCAGTTTTTAGTCATCGAGCAGTCCTAAAATGCATGAAGCAAGTGTATTTAGCGGAGCAGTCTTTCATGGAGGACACCTTAACATTTCCATAAATAAAGTAAATCAGTCACCTTATGCAAGCTCAGCAACAAGAAAGCACACCTTCAAGCGTGTGAAACGTATTTTAGATTCTTCGGATGAAGATAGCCCTCCCTTGCAATAGACGATTTTAGCGTGGTTACACATCCTCAGTTCTTATTCGAATACTTTATTTTTATACTTGTTGTGTGAAAATTCTTGATATTCGATTTCTAAACTGATTGAAATTACTTTAAGGCAGGAAAATTACCATATGAATTGTCTTTTTCCAACCATTGTGCTGTTGTTGTTTTCATTTTTGAAATAACGTGATGTTTTCGTGTATTTCCATTTTGTGTACTTTCATTATAACAACTTGAGAGCTATGTGTACATGTTTACCAAACCTGTTCAGCGCGGAAAAATCTCAGTGTGTATAAAATAAAGAAATTAAAGCAAGGATAGTGCTCTGTACGGTTATTACGCACTCGTTGTTTTGCATCAGAAATCTCACTCGTTCGCTGCGCACACTCGTTCGACTTCTGGTCCGTCAACAACTCGTGCGTAACACCATACGCGCGCACTTTCCATGAAGTAATCTATATATTCTACTAGCGTGAGGCCTTCAAAGCTTGTTTATAATAGCTAAAGAACAGAGAGGTTGGCAATTTTAATACAGCACAGTGTACACAAGTTTTGGCTATGCAATAAAGTCATTCAAGGGGAAGGGGGATACAGTGACCATCATTTTGATGGATCCTGTCTGAGTACAATGGTGTTTACTACTTCTTTTTATCGTTCCTTGTCTAGTCAAAATTTCTAAAGTATAGCTATTGACAAAGCATTAAGGATTTGTATGAGTTGTTGTCAACAGCTAGGCCTTTTCAGAAATCACAATTTTAAAATATCAATTACAACATTTAAAGGCACAGATATGCTTTAAAAAAAACTAGACTTAGTGGCTATTATTTTTCTTAACTGTCATTAATTCTATATTCACTGATCACTGATTTCTTGTTTGAAACTATTTAGTCACAGGAAGATACAATTTCCTTAACACAAATTTAATTCTAGAAAATAACAAGAAATTTTGGCTCGTTGTCACTGTTTATTAATTGTTTTTGTAATCTCTCACTTTTTTTCTGTTCATGAACTACATTTTAGGGAGACAGAAAGTATGCTCATGCTACACTTTTGAAGATGGCAGTAAAACGAAAACGACTTGGGCACAAGCAAGAAGTTGGTGTGAATATTATAATAAATCTCTTGTTGCCATGGAGACCTTGCAGGAGTGGGAATTCATTAACAAAACTGTTAAAGATCTAACATCTGGTCAATTCAATGAGTGGCACATAGGATTATTCAAAAACGTAACAACTGGAAACTGGACTTGGATCAATGGCAGACCCTTGACCATAGATAAATGGCAGAAAAATAATCCTGGAAGAGATGACTTTTATGCTCTTATTGCGAGAGAATTCCCTCGTGGATCCTATGGATCATTTTACAGCATAATGGGCAACGTTCAGAGGGGAAGGATTTGCGAGGAAGAAACAGGTATGAATAATTTGCTAGGCTATGAGCACACAATTATTTGTCCACTCACATACTTATTTTCATCCAAACTGAGGTCCTTTTTTTTACTTATTATTTATGAAATGTGGATGTAGATGAGCTGTTAGACAATGAGGGATGCAGCACTAAGTTTAATGCTGTTATTTGGTGTGTGACCCAAAGGAAAATTTAGTTTAATTGAACTGGCCATTTATTTGTGAAATCTAACTAATGGGATATCAGATATTGCGTTAAACCTATATCGAGACCGGGATTGTATTCATCTTCTGTGGCCAGATTAAGGGGGGTGGGTGGGTGGGGCCGGTTATATAAACGTTCATAACACACACAGACGACCATGCATTATTAAAATTTCAATATTGTTAATCACATCTGATTGTAATTTTCACAGGGTATTCACACCTCTCAAATAATCAGGGCTCATATAATCCGCACCTTAACCCAGAAGCACAAGATGGATAGAATTTAAATGGTTCTTGCCTCTTCTCTCCTTCTTAATGCCGCATCGATTGTTTGGTACCCCATTTCCACATTCTGACAAACGGGGTAATAAGGGAATTGTACATTAATAAAACTCCGTAGCAAAGTGAAAATGCCCTTGCGCTTTTTAATACATGGAACTTTCGTTTTTATTGGTCACAAACAGACTAAAATAACACCCTGGGCAATTCACGCGCACGTCAACCTTTCCACATTTTCACTCCAAAATAATGGTGCGCTGCAACCTTATTGTGTTGCAAACTCAAGCGGGTTTATAAATAAATATCACGGTGACTGGTCGAAAAACTTTCCCTTTTTCTGTAAAGTTGAAAAAACAGGCAATTCAAGTTTTAGAGAAAATTGACGATATTGAAACATTTCCACGTTGTCTAATGTTCGACTGAACTTCACAGGTCTCTATCTAATTTATTGACATGAAATGGAAAGTAAAGAAAAATATCATTACTCTGAAGTTAACTTTATCGTGTTACTTTATGGCCATTAAAGTACTGCTGTTAAACAGTAAACAGAACAAATTTGCTTTCTTTAGGATGAACTTTGCTACTAAACATCTTTTCTGTTAATGTTTCACTGAAAACCCCACACATTTCTTGATTTCATCTAATACTTTTATCATACATCTCAATGCTACATGTCTCATCTTTTAGGAAAGAATACGTCTTGTGGGAACGCTGAGCCTAAGAAAAGGCAACTGAATATTTACACCGTGTACCCAAGTCTCAAATGAGTTTATTTAAGAACTTTATTTCTTCCATTCGTTTTTAAACATCAATAACTTATCTGGATCAGAGCGCGTTGAGAACATCACCCACAGATTTGTTATATTAATACTAATTCACATTAGTCAAAAGAACCAGGGAATGAATGATATAAACGTATATCGTGTTACAAACTTTCCTGATTTTTACAATGTAGATATCGCAATGACACTGTTTATTAGTTGGTTTCGAGGTGTTTTACTGGAAAACACCTGGTTTTCTCAATTTCAAATAAAAAATGAAAGTTTCTTGTTGGTTCTCGTCCATTGCTTTGAGAAGTTTTTTTCTTCCAAATTCCAATTCGATCTGGAAAGTGTTCTAATCTTAGAGTTCTATGCTAAATAGACTGACAGTTAAGTAAACTTACTTATTTATTAAACGAATTAAGAACATTCAGCCTCAGTTCAAAAGAGTCTTATTTATAAACAATTTACAAGAGAAAAGAGGGGAAAAAAACAACAACAACAACACAATAATGTTCCGCACCTAACATGTGCTTTTCTGACCAGAACTGTAGACATTACCATTCACCCCACAGATAATTGCGATGGATCCTGTATGTTCCAATATCCACCGCCAACAACTGCAGCACCAACAAGAAGTACCACCACAGAAATAAAAGAGAGCACCAAGCCACCTTCAACTGCAACTCCAGATGATCGCACGTATTTGTCAGGTTAGTTCATGGTCCAAACCGATCGATCGCGACTTGTTCGTGTTTCAGATAACCTTGACAGTTGGGCTGCGGCACAGTGCGGTTGTTTCCGATTAAGTAAATGAGCGCTTCAGGTCAGTTTATTCCTAAGTACGTTGTACAGTTCTCGAATGTCTTAATCAAGGCGATTGTACATTGTTCGTGTGCGCTTCATTGTAAAAAGAATTCTGGTACACAAGCCTGAGTTTTGTTTGGGTGCGTAGCTCTGATCAACAGTGAATAACTCTTATACGTACAAGGTTGCTAAGATTCAGAACTTATTGAAAATCGACCTAAAACAGGAAAGTCTTAATACAATGCTTACCCTACTTACAATTCTAGTACATCACACACACACACCCTCATAAACACCAAAAAAAAAAAATCTTCAGACATTTGTAAGGAAAATTTGTAATATTAAATTTTTTAGGCTAAGTTTTGATCGTTCTTAATTCTTATATGTTATGTAACATCATGATGATCGATGATCCTTTAGTCGAATTGTTTTGTGTAACTATAAAAAAAGTTTGTATTATAGTTTTCTTTTTAATTTTTATAACTTGTAGATGCAGTCGTACGTATTTTGAACGAACGTTTGTTAGGTCATAGACGTTACGTGGGTAAATAATCATTCAATAAATCATTTAAAAATAAATCATTCTATTCAATTCCATAAAATTCATTCATTTAAAATCATACAATTCAATTCAACAGTTCTTATATGAACTTAAGTCCAGTTCAATCTCTAGTGGTAGTTGTTGAAGATAGCCCTTGGTAAATACTCCAGAAAGGTGCACGCTTATGAAAATTAATCAAGGTTCTGCATAGGGTAGTGAGAATTCCAAACTACGCCACATTTGTTCGCAAGAGCAGCCAATAATCAGAGGTATACAGTGAAATTATTACATTCCTAGGTGTGTTTTATATAACTTTAAATACTCGCTGATAACTTTCGCCAAGATTGCAAAAGAGTGCGAACTGATAATGCAGGAAGCATCGAAAGCGTGAGATTCTTTTTGTTATCTCAGGGGAGAGCCGGTTTACACGCTACGATTGGCAGGTCCAGTCCGACGGTAAGGGAGCGCTAATCGTACACGTGTAATTTGAAGCCCGATTTACGACCGATTCGTGGAATGAAAATCTACCCGATTTACGTTTCACGAATCGGTTGTAAATCGAGGGTCAAAAACACGTACGGTTCGCATTCAAATCATTAATTTCTGTTGTTGTTGTTGTTGTTGTTTTTGCAGATTCTACGACCCTTCCTACAGTCCCAAGCAAACATATATTGAAGGAAGACAAAAATTTCTTTACAGCATTTATTGCTGGGGCTTCCCTAGCAGCAGTGTTGTTTATTGCATTGATCGCTCTTGCTGTAGTTCTCCTACTATGGCGCAAGACACAACGCGGAAAAGGTGATTGTCTTACATTCGATAAATGTGTGATCATCTTGACCAAAGAATGATTCGTTCTGATTGAATATCAAATCGATAGCGTTTTTTTTAATCTCCTTGTGAAAAAACTGGAAATTTCTTTGGTGAAATCCAAGTATAATAATAACAACTTTATTTATCCACGGAATCCTTATCACTAAAAAGTGGTCTTCTAAAGAGCCGTGCGCATTAAACCTAGGGCGCTTTCCATTCAACAAAAAAAACCGGTTGAAGATTTCGGAATTTTTGCTGGTCAAATGGAACGGGTCCCTGAACTTGTGAATCACGTGAGGAGGCCCACGGGGTATGCTGGGCTATTTGAAAATGGTGGACTTTTTGAATCAGTTTTCGCAGCTTAAAAATTAGAGGAAGATGATGCCGAGTTAAATTATTCTGTTATCGACAGCGAAGAAGATTTAATCCTTCTGGCAGCAGTTTCCTTGTCCCCAAACAGCGGCAGCAGAGGCCCCATTTACTGTTTCTCCAAATAACTCTAAAAAAAAAAAATTAAAGTCAGTGTTTTAGTTTGCTTCCGGGCATCACGTTTGTTTACAAAAATGGTGGAAATAAATCAGATTATTGATGAGCAAAGTTTGAGGAAATTCAGCTGGCGAAGCAACAAAACATAGCTACTGCTTAACCCTACCGTTGCTGGTCGTAGGTAAGTGACATTCGTGGTTTAAGAAAACGTCGAAAATCTCAGATAAAAAACCACAAGCAGGACATTGATACACTTCCGTAGCCATTTTGTTTGCGGCTCTTTCGGCTCACGTGACGAGTCGCGCTCGGCCGGGGAGATTAAATCCGACACTCATCGCGAATGGAACACAGAAAATTCGGTAATTCCGGAAATTCCGGAAAGAAGGGTAAGCTCAAAAGGTAGTCCTAAATTTTCGGAAATTCTTTCCGGAACTTTTCCCGTTCCATTGGATTTCTGACCGGAAATCTCGGAAATTTTGACTGAATGGAAAGAGCCCCTAGTGCTAAAAAGCTAAGGCATTAAAATTAACAAACACAATTGAAAAATCCTATAATAGGTGCTAAAACTAAGTTAGAAAAATTCTAAAATACAATAGCGGAATAGAAACTATTTAAAGTAGTGGCCTGCTTAGCCTCCGCTGACAGACTGTTCCATGTTACTGCGCCCCTATAACGAACACTTTTCTTGAGGGCCTCAGTGTTCGGTCGCGGAATAAACAAGTTGTGTTGTGCACCTCGCAGATTATGTCTATGAATGGTATTAACGCTAGCGAGTTTATCAGACAGGTATTCGGGTACGAGGTTATTTACAGTTTTGAACATTAAAGATTTCAGTTGTTTTGCACGTCTGTCAGCGAGGCTATTCCATTTAAGAGCATTGAGAATCGGGGCCGATCTGCAACTGCAGTCATAATTAGTTTAAACACTTCGGTTAACACCCAAGGTAACTAACGTGCCTGTTATATAGCACGCATTCGCCCTCACCTCTCCTCCAATGTTGTGTTCGCAATGTGTCTTTCACTCCGGCTTGGTGAAATTCAACATTGAAGGCGAAGAAAGAAGGGAACCGTTTCAACAACTTTGTCTGAGCGTGTGGCGTCCCAACTAGACCCTGTTATTATGCGTGCAGCCCTGTTTTGTTATTTCTCTAGTTTTTGGCTGAGGCCATTACCGATACAGCCCCAGACGCGCTGCAATAATCGAGATGCGGAAGAATCAATGACTTGTAAATCATGACAAGGGTACTCTAGGGACATATCGATCTTAGCCTTCCCTCGAATATCTTGCGTTCTTCACCGTGAATTCTCAAGGAAGTCTACAATTAAATATGAAAATACTTTGCAGTACATAAAGCTCTTACTATTACAAGGTCGCACATACATTGTGACTTAAATTGTGCGTCAGACTTGACCATCGTACTCGCCGTGTGCCGGCAGAGCCTCAGTTAAAAAAATATATATACTTTTTATCGCAATTTCAGGTGTTGAAAGGCCTCATACAACGGCTTCGTAAGTATTTTTTCTGTTGTTTTTGTTGTTGATGTTGTTGTTATTATTTTTACTCACGGGATGGAGGACACACGCGCCAAGCGTGTACGCTTTACAGCGAAATAGAAATTTAGGCAGTCGTTGGCATTTACTTCACTCAACCAGACCTTTAACGTATTTGAATTCTCTAAAGGCAGTTCAGGTGCTTGAAGTCTTGATTAAGATTTTATCTGGTTAATCTTTTTCTCTGCAGATAGCAGGTAACGCTCATTTTTCATAATTTATATGTATTTTCTATATTCAGCAGCAATCAGCTTGAAGAACCATGTGAGAATGCCTCATTACTCAATCCAGGGAATGCAGCAAGGCAGCTTGGTTTGTCAGTTGAAGCAGGAGATAGTGGTAATGTGGCTACTCGCCAATTAACTGCGCAGCCAGAGGGTGGATATGCCGTGCTCAATCCACGTACAATTGTAAGTTCAATATCACTAGACCTAAGCCAAGGAGAAACAAGCTTATTGCTAAATAATTATTCCTGAACTAGATATGCGTGAGCCTGATTCGTGTTTCCGCGATCGATACCACGTTCTACTCTTACCTAGCCCATTAAAGAGTGGAAATAGATTGAAATTGTTCTTTGGAGATTAATTGACAATATCATAACTGAATGGAAAGGTCGGCTGACTAACTGACTGAGCAAATGTTAGCTGTTTTGCTTGCTCGTGGTCTTTGTGACTCGCTGACTCCCTAATTGTCTGATTGATACTTGATTGATTGATTGATTAACTGATTGATTGACTGATTGATTGATTGATTGATTGATTGATTGATTGATTGATTGATTGATTTGTTGGTTGATTAATTGATCGATCGATAAAACAGCTTAACTTCTTATTTCTTAGACATCAGAGGGCAGTTGCTACGAGCATCTTGTGCCATCTGAACAAGAAAACAGAACCAGTGCTGATTGCAGTGAGACACCCACATATGCCAACCAAAGGGCTATGCACGAATACATGAATGTGTCAGCCTAATTGTGCTCCGGCCAGAAGTGATGTTAAACAAACGGACAAGCGTTTTTGTTTTTGTTTGTTTGATTAACTCTCCGCGCATAACTATACATTGTATCAGGACTCTTTGAATTGTACCTTTGTATTTTCGTATACACCGTAGTCATTTTGTATCTCGTTTGTCAGTATTGTAAACAATGCAAATATTGTTAGCATTGCAAGTAATGTAGCTATTTTATAAAAAGTCTTGTGAGTAGTGTAATTGTTAGAACTGCAAGTACAGTAAGCATATATTGTAAATATAGTAAGTGCTGTAATTATGGCAAATGATGTTAAAAAAATCCACAAATCTGTTACCTTAAGAGCAATTCTCCAGGAAAGTGAAGCAAAGTTGGAAATGAAAAATTTTAACCCCCCTTCAATTTTTGTGTGGAGGTAGGTTACCTTAAGGGATAAACAAAAACAACCATATTTGGATCGGCAGATGTATCGTCGCCATGGTAACCGCACTAGATGACGTCGGCCTTGAGACCATGTTTTGAGCAAAAGTTCCATTCTCAAAAAGTAAAAGTAAACGAGTCTGGTTCTCGAGTGGATGTGAACCAATTCCAATGAAATTCATACAGATGGTAGAACCACTCTTCCAGTTTATAAAATTTGCCGTTACAAGAATTTGGGTTTTATAAACAAGAAGAAAATGCTCGTCTTACTATGTTCCCTGTCAGCCATTTAGACAAGCAGGAAAAACAAGCACAACCATATTCGTTATTTCTCCGAAAGTACTCTTTCCACATAAACCAAATTAGCAGCAGAGATTACGCAGATATTGACGTTTCTAAATATCATAAAATCAATTTGGGGAAAACTATATTCTGGCCATGGGTGCTGAAGACACCTGAGACAAATTGCAAAAAATTGCAAAATTGGTAATCTTGAGAGCTCTAGTATTTGGCTCAAACAGGCTTTAGAGAGAGAAAATCAGCTTCAAAAGTATCTTTTATCATCTTGTCTGCTACCTACGTTTAGTAAATAAGGTTTTGGCCAACAAATTTGATGAAATATAAATTAATACAAAACCTACCTTGAAGGTTTTGGGAATTTCTTCAGGATGCTTTCGTCGCGTTGTTCTCTCCAGTGTCTCTCCTTCGCATGCTCCGTTTTTTGACCAAATCTAGCGCAGACTAACAGTTACTCCCATCGAATATCCAGTTTGCCGTGTTTCAGACCAGAGAAGATGATACAAGTAGCCCGCATACACTTGACAAAGAATAGTTGACAAGGTCCAAAATATGGTGGTGATACTTGCGATTTCTGCCGTCGAACACCTAAATTCATCGATATTATCCAACCAGGAAGTAAAGTAAATGTGTCGAGATCAATGTACAAAGCAAATGCATGCCTTTGAACAATCCAAAGTAACGTCTTTAGCTAAAATCGAGTCAGATATTGCGATAGTCGACAAGCCAAGAATGGTGAATAAACTGAACGCATAGGCCGGAAGTCCGAGAAGCACGACTGCTGACCGGATGTAACACAATGTCATGGGATGTAACACCGGATGTAAGTGTAATGATATCCTCTTGAAATGGGGTTGTTTCACAATGGCAATGGTGAAAAAAGCCAAAACAAAAAAAGAAGAAAACGGAATAACCGAATGAAAACAAAAACAAAGGAAATGAAGCTGAACTGAAACTTGGGTGAAAATTGAACGCATGATACACATGACACACAACAGCTGCACCCCCCCACCCCCCCCCCCCCAAAAAAAAATTGCTTTTTAGACTGTGAAAATGCAATTACAAATTCAGTTATGATAAACTATTCGTGACAAGAGAATGAAAAATTCGCGCGTGAAATGTTACATTTATTTACCTACACGGCAAAGAATAAGATCCATTTCGTCGCTAATTTCATCACGGTTTATACTAAGTCCGTAGGCTTGCACGTGCCTGAAAATATCCCTTTGACATTCACTGAGTTTTATATTGTTTTCACCGCTTTCACAAACGTCCCTTTCGGGATTTGAAAGAGAACAACTTTCCATTGTCCCGACCAGGATATTTTCCTTCGCACGACGATATGCAAATTTCCCTTACAGTGTTTTTGATCGACGGCACAAATTTACTTCCGGTCACCCCTCTCCCCACCAAAAAAAAAAAACAACAGCAAAAAATAAATAAATAAATAAACAAACCGAAAGAATGCCAAAATTTGGGTAGGTATTAGGTACTGAATGTGAAAATTTATCGCCTTGGAGAGGACTTATTTATTTCTGGAGGAGAGGTGGGTCAAAAATTCCAACTTCGTATCTTCTAATGTGTACGTTTATGCCCCAGATCAGCGATATATCTTACATGCAGGCCATCCTTATAACAACCAATAAGCAATGAATTAAAAAAAAAAAAAAAAAAACCTAGGAAACATGGGCGGCTTATGTGGTTGCGTAAAACGATAAGTAAAGCACTTTTATTCTGTCCTCTTTATTCACCACTGTAAAACAGTGATAAAAGCGGATCAAAAGTCGTCCTTTTGTCCCTCTATCAATGATATATTGTACCAAAAATATCTAAAGAAGAGATAATGCCATTGCGACAATGTCGCTTTAGCTAAAGCTACAAAAACAAACAAACAAAAAAAGCGCGTATATCACATTTAAAAGTACATCCGGTCAGCAGTTTTGCTGCTTGCATTTCCGGTCTACATACGTTTGGTCGTAAACAGGTCGTAAACAACGATTTCTTCGCTTCTCAAACATGCACCACGGAATGTACGGCTCGATTTAGGCAACTGCTTTATTCAGAATCGTTGCAGACATGCATTTGCTCAGCTGTGATCTTGATGCATCTATTTAACTTCCTGGATGGATTGTATTGATGAATTATTTCGATACTCGACACACGACTGTGTTTGACCTGTTCGACTGTTCTTTATTCGGGTTAATGCATCATCATCTTTGATATAAAAGTAGATGTCCGGCGAGGCTAGCCAGTTAGATTTGCCCTTTTCGCTAGAGTCTGCGCAAGATTTGGTCAAGAAAATAGTGCGAGCGAACTGAGGAGAGACCCATAATATACAACAAAAGCATCCTGAAGAAATTCCCAAAAGTTGCAAGGTAGGCTTTGTTTTAATTTATATTTCATCAAATTCGTTGGCCAAAACCGAATCAATCAAATGTAGATAACAGATAAGATGAATGACAAAAACCTCTGAAGCTGATATTCTCTATCTAAAGCCTGTTTGAGCCAAATACTGGAGACCTCAACACTTCCAATTTTGCAATTTTCTGCAACTTGCCTCGGATGTCTTCAACAGCCATGGCCAGAATATAATTTTCCCCAAATAGATTTTATAATATTTATGAACTTCGATATCTATGTAAGCTCTGCTGCTAATTTGGTTTATGTGGAAAGAGTACTTTCGGAGAAATAACGAATATGGTTGTGCTTGTTTTTCCTGCTTGTCAAATTGGCTGACAGACAACATAGTAATGCGAACATTGTCTTCTTGATTATAGAACCCAAAATACTCTAACGGCAATTTTTATAAACTGGGAGAGTGCCTCTACCATCTGTGTGAATTTCATTTGAATTAGTTCTCATGCACTCGAGAAACAGACTCGTTTATTTTTATTATTTGAGAGTGAATTTTTTGGTCAAAACATAGACCTCAGGCCGACGTGTTTGAGTGCGGTTTCCATGGCAACGACGCACCTGCCGATCCAAATATGGCTGTTTTTGTTTATCCCTCCAGGTAACCTACCTCCACACAAAAAATGAAGGGGGGTTAAAAATTTTCATTTCCAACTTTGCTTCACTTTCCTGGAGAATTGCTCTTAAAGTGTTGATTTACTTTTTATCTATCAAAGATTTAAATGATAAGCACAACATCGAGATGGAAAACGATGTGCAACTATATTAATCCAAATTGAGAGGATAAACTAGAAAAACTTGATGGCTTGCATCTTACTGATCAGTAGCTCTATTGGCGTCATACAATTATGAATAAATGCAACATTAGAATGGTTTTGTTGTAAGGGTCACATGAGACGACAACGTTCATACTAAGAAAATTTCCCAAGCTGAGAGTCAATTAAGAACATTTCAATTACGATCAAATGCTTTTAAAATGAACAGTATAAATACAGATAAAATTATTCAGGTGAAAATTTTGTCTATAATGTCTGATTAACCCAAATGTTAGGTGTAAGAAAAAATCACTAGCAAGCCGAGAAACAACAAAGACAAGGAGGCCTAGAAACACCTGGATGTGTAAACACCGTGGAAAAAGCTTAGGAATAAGTTGGAATGACCTTACAAATTAAGATAACACAGAGTCGTGTACGCTGCTGTCGCCGATGGTCTAGTCAGGTCTAACTCCTAATGCATTTGTTGTGATGCCACAAAGTTACTGATATTTTTAGTTCACCTTTTTTAACAGATGTGATGTTTAGTTTTAATAGTTTTTACGTCTTAATAGTATTTGATGTAATATATCAAACACGAGGAAGAGTGTTTCATCAGATATCCAAACACTGAGAAGTAGGTTGAAAAAACGAGGCGCAGCCGAGTTTTTTTAAACGACTTCGAGGTGTTTGGATATCTGATGAAACACACTTTCAAGTGTTTGATATGGCTTCTCAAATGATCAATAATTCTTGGAGAAATACAAGGCTAAAGTTAGCAAAATTTTATGGTAATTAGGATCACATATCAAAACCACGGTCACGGTAGTGATTTTCTTTGTTTTCTCTTGATGAATTATTAATGAGTTTGAGAAGCAATGCGCATGTGACTATATACATATAGAACATGGGCAAATACAAATTTATTATCTTTTTTTTATAAAACGTAATGACTTATTTTCAGCTGTTGGATTATTTCTTTGGTGTTAATAACCTTTTAAGTAAGAGATACTCTTATGTCCCCTGAAGATTTTTCAAAATGATATCTATTTCGTGATGGTAATTTACCTGAATGAGTCACCTGGAAGAATGCTTACTAGGGTGTGATTTGAATTTTCGCGTTGTTACAATATGACACGAAGGCGGGTTAGTCATTTGCAAATAAACGCACTTTCATCCAAGAAGGAATTCTAAACTCCCCTGAACGGGCTTCTTAGAGGGGAGGAAGGTCGGAAATTCGCAAATATTGTTAGCACCCTTGTGATTTACTGAAAAGAATTTTGTTTTTAGCATATGCAATATGATCCCGCAAAAAAAAAAAACAATCAACAAACAGAATCTAATTATCGAAGTCAATTCAAAACGGAGTTCAATGGCGCCATGAATTGTAAGATTGCGTAAAAAACGTGTATTACAAAACAATAAACCAACCTCCACTCCTCTCGCCCCCCCCCCCCCCCCCCTCACCAAACAATTTAAACAACGAAAAACTAAGCAAATCAGACTATTTGCACAAATATTTTCCTCATTTTACTCTGTTTTGTAAACCCTTGCCGAAACTCAAGTTTACAAGCCACAGACAGGGCTTCTGACATTAGGGACCTTAAGCAACCCTGGACGGCGAGCACGAGGACGGCAACCCATGACGGGGGGGAATGGGGCTAGAACGCCGTCCTTTGGCGCGCAAAGTTTAAACTTAAGCAAGCAGAAGTCGCGTCGGTCAGGTTTCGCTTCACTATGGCCTCTTTTAGGGATGCGAGAAACTTGTTAACGGCGGCGCTGTGCGATGATTTGATTTCAGAAGACGAGTATTTACTTCTTTATGATCTGAACCGTTCCAAAAACCTTGATTTGCCGTACGACGAATTTACATTTGACTTGGATGAGATGGAGAATTCAGAGTGTGTTGCCGAGTTTAGAGTAAATAAACATGACCTGCCTGCTTTAGCTGAAGCCCTTCAGATTCCAGATGTGTTCAAGTGCCGACAGCGTTCCATCAGCGATGGTATGGAAGGCCTTTGCATGCTTCTGAGGAGACTTGCTTACCCATGTCGATACTCGGATATGATAGCGCGCTTTGGAAGACCCACACCGGTACTAAGCATGATTACCAACGAGGTGATAGATTACATTTACAACAATCACAGCCACCGAATCATGCAATGGAATCCCACTATTTTACAGCCAGCGCAACTTCAAGAATACGCAAATGCAATCCACGTAAAGGGAGCGGCCCTTGATAATTGTTTTGGCTTCATAGATGGCACTGTGAGGCCAATTAGCCGACCAGGAGAACATCAGCGAATTGTATACAACGGGCATAAACGCGTGCATGGTTTGAAGTTTCAGTCTGTGGCTCTTCCAAACGGTCTGATTGCCAACATGTATGGACCCGTGGGTGAGTATCTTGTTTTAATACGATTTATCATCAAAGAAAAGCTGCATTTTCCGCAGAAACTTCCTATCGGAGAGCTATTATATGAGCCGAAGTTTGATTTTCGACGGTAACATACATAGAAAAATATAAATTGCCGGGAAAGTTATAAGTTTCCTTTTTTTTAGAGACAATTATCTTATCAACTTTGGTTTTCAGAGGGCCGAAAGCATGATGCTGGGATGCTTGCAGATTCTGGGTTGCTTCATCAGTTGCAGCTACATGCTGTATCTCCCCTCGGTCAACCCATGTGTATCTACGGAGATCCAGCATACCCTTTAAGAGTGCAACTTCAAACCCCATACAGAAATGCTATCTTGACGGCTGACATGCAAGCATTCAACACCTCCATGAGTGAAGTGAGAGTTGCAGTGGAGTGGCTGTTTGGGGACATAGTGAACTATTTCAAGTTTATAGATTACAAGAAAAACCTTAAAATTGGCCTCAGCAGTGTTGGAAAAATGTATCTAGTTTGTGCTATACTGAGAAACGCACTTACATGTCTTTACGGCAACGCTACATCTGAGTTCTTTCACCTTGATCCTCCAACACTAGCAGACTACTTTATTTGAAAAACTGTGTGAATTTGTGTACAAATTTTCAAAGCTTCAAAAGTTCTTACATGCGGTCAGATCACAATAGTAGGATCATTGTTCACAACTACAACTTCAACTGAACAGCCCATATAAAACTGTTAAGTACAACGAGCTGTACATATTAAACGACAACAAGTTTTAACGGAGACAATTTATCAGTCTGCAAGTTAATAAATGCACGGAATGTCTATTTGTTTACAAATTTAGACATAAGAAGCATCATAGCATTATTTTGCTGTTGCATCATCCTCATCATTTCCAGTTGTTGTTGTTGAATGCTTTGGAGATTTTCTTGTTCTTTCTGTTTTATTCGCAACTCCTCTTGTCGAAACTGGTAATCCCTCTGTGATTTTTCTCTTAGGAATTCTACAGTTTCTCCTCCGTTTCTTCGTGTTTTCTTAGGTTTGACAGCACAGCCCTCTTCGGCGTTCTTTCTCGTTTTCGTTTCGCTTAATTTTTCCGTCGCTCTGAGCCTTACTTCTTCCGCACTAGCTTTATCTACTTCAGCTTTTTTCTTCGTGTTCTCCTTTCCTTTCAGTTGCTCCCCTTCTGAAGCCTCCCATTTCTCATAAATTTCGTCCATGGCCTTATCAACTTCGGTATCTTCGACTTCAATGCCAGACGCCCGCTGCTCGGTTTTCAATTTTGTTTTGAACTTTGAAAGCAGAAGCTGGAAATGCTCTCGGATCGATCGCTTTGAGACTTTAAACTTTGGATCCTTGATGTTGTTGAGTCTTTCGGCTATTTCGTCCCATACCTTCCCTCTCTCCAATGTTTGAGGTTTGAATTTATAGGGCTCGCTAACTAGGATTTCTCGGCACAAAATAACATCGTGGTTTTCTGTCCACTCCATGATATTTGACCTATAAATTGAAATAAAATGAAGTTAGCGAGATAAAATCGCTCACAAATAAATTGAGCTTTTCATGTTCAAGGTTACTTAAATAATCCTATCAGCTTTGTTTTGAAAATCAGGTACATTTCGGAGAAAGCCGAGGTAAATGCCATGAAAAGAAAAGATATATTTACCCATTTTTAGCAATGGCGGGAACTTCACTTCCAGGATTCGCCATAGTCGCTGTGAATTTGCGTTTTTGCACTGGAAAGAAGAAAGAAAAAATCAATAGCTTTTGCTTATGCGACCTAATATCGGTAGTTTAGAATATAATCCAGATTAGGCTTGGAAAAGACACGGATTTCAAAGTTAACAATCAAAAACAAACTCACGTTCTCGAGACACCGCCAAACTGGTGAAAACGACCGCCGCGACGTCAGGTGGACGGCTCGACTATTATGCAAATTGCAGTCAACAACGCAATCTTGACTTCCGGTTGACCTCCTCGGGATCGCCGTCCAGGGTTGCTTAAGGTCGGTATTTCGCGCGGTCGCGGAGCCGCGAAATTCAGGTATTTCCGCGGAATCCCGCGAAATTCACAAAAAAACGCGTAATACCGCGAAATTCGTAAAAAATCCTACCAAATACATGTCGGTACAACATATTTGAAACTTATCTTGGCTACTGGGGCTGTTTACTTTCCATAAATGTAAATTTGTCTTGAAATTTCGTCACTGCCATGAGTAAACGTAACGTACCATAACTACCAGGCGTTCTTAGATTAATGTTGCGAAAAACTGGGCACAAGAAATGAGAAGACTTTTCGGTGACATTATACGAAGTGGGAAAGGAAACTGCTGTCTGTAGTAAATGCAGGCACAAGGTTTAATCGTACGAGACCAATCTCGTTCCCAGAGCCCTCGTTACCCTTGTCCAGCGGAGAGGAGAAACGAGAGACTCTGGGATAAAGCGTTTCCGGATAACAAGATCCTTGTTATGGGTTCAACTGCGCAGGCGTGAGCATCTTGACAAAATGGCGACGAATGCAGAGAAAGTATTCCACAATGGAATTGAATTTTCTGTTACAAAATTAGGAAATCCTAACATAGAATTGAAAAAGGAGCAGTACGATGCGATAAGGGCCATTTGCCTGGAGAAAAGAGACGTACTGACCGTGTTGCCAACGGGTTTTGGCAAATCGTTCTGTTATCAAGTGTTGCCTGGGATTTTTGATTTTATTCAAAGTGAAGGTAAACAAAAAGATTCGATTGTAATCGTTGTATCGCCGTTAAATGCACTGATCCGGGATCACTTGCAGAAGTTGAAAGATCGTGTGAATGTCTGTGTTTTACAAAGTACCGTGGAAGACGAAGGAGAGCAGAAGGTTACGGTCCCAAAAGGTGCAAACAAGTGTAGTTTGCTGTTTGGTCATCCCGAGGTTTTTGTGGACAACAAAACCGTAGCAAAGATGTTAAAAGGAGAGGAATTTCAGAGAAGAGTGCGAGCAATAGTCATAGATGAAGCTCATTTGGTTCTGCAATGGTATTTATATATTTTATTTCAAAAGCTGTTTCAGTGTTGATTTATCATCTTTTATTTCACTAATCAAGGCTTCAGAATAAAGTTATCATTTGACAACACATTTCTTGATTATTTTGTATTTGATATATTCTATAAAAGTGGCCCTTTTCCCCACTTGGAGGAAATCAACTAATCTAAGCTACTATTCTAAAAACGATCAATGGTGACGTGCTATATGTTGTATTGACAGTCCCTTGATGAGCAATTATTGCTTAGACACTTATTCCTTCCAGGATATTGCTATTAACTCAAATTCTAGTCCTACTGAAAAAATGTATTTGCTTTTGTGTTTGTCTTGGATAGCAAATAGAATTTGTCATTCAGGAGTTCCCTGTACTTAGTGTGATAACCCAGATGTTAGACATACCCATAATTTAACAGCTTGCAGGGGTTGTGTAATTTTGGATCTGCTTTGATAGTCTGTCTCAGCACCTGCATGAAACGCCTGCTGAAATCATCACCAGTTATTGGAATTTTTTTTAGTATAACAGTCTCTTGGTTGCACTTAAACAATCCGGCTAACAAGCCATCCTTGTGTAACCGATAATGGGTGAGGTGCATGGCTGTGAATGAACTGAAATACCTTTGTTCTAAGGTGCTCATTCAGGCCAGCTTATGGGAAGATTGGGGTTCTGTCCAATTTGTTCCCTGCAGTACCAGTTCTGGCCCTCACAGGAACTGCCACAAGAGCCACCAAGGGTGGTATAATAGATTCCCTGGGGCTCTCTGATCCAGTTATTGTTGAATCAAACTCAAACAGGGCAAACCTATATTATGCGTATCATGTTCGCCCCAATAGAGGAGATGGGAAACTTGAATCAATTTTACAACCCATTGTTGTTGAACTGAAAGCTAAAAATAATCAAATGCCACTTATCTTAATTTATGGGAATCTGGTAACTGGTGCTGAATGTTTCTTTTACTTCACCAACAGTATGGGTAATTAAAAATATCAGTACTACCCTTCTACTGCACTGCCTTTAGCAAAAAAAAAAAACCAGGCTTTTCAGCCAGTACTATGCACAGTACCCTGAGCATGAACAAAATCTAATTGTTGAAGAATTAGTGAAGGAAACATGTATCCACCGCATACTTTTTGTGACCATTGCATTCGACCTTAAGATCGACTGTAACAACATCAGACGAGTAATCCACATTGGAGTCCCCCACACAATGGAGGATTACTGCCAGGAAGGTAGGCCGGGCTGGAAGAGATGGTCTCTCAGCCAGGGCAGATATCTTTTACAACTCCTACTGAACAATATCTCCAAATCAGAAAAAGACATGTCTGATGAAATGAGGAACTTTGTGCTATAAAAACAGTGCAAAGGGAAAATGATTCTCATCAATTTTGACCATGATGTCCTCAACAATCATGATCCTGCCCATGTGCTGTGACTTTCACAGTCGTCAGTGCAGGTGTAATGACTGTGAGTTTGCACAAGCACTTGCAGACATAGTCGTTGACATTCCCCAGGAGCAACCAAGTGCTCTTCATCTTCTCCAGGATCAATCAGGTGAAGAGCTGAAGGAAACTATCTTTGATGCTGAAGTCAAGACCCAAATCAAAATGTACCTTATTCAATACCCAGTCAACCTACAACGACAACTAGGCAGGAGTACTGTAGGTAGTGTGGGTCTTTCAAGTGGATTTTCTTTTTAATTGATTGATTTAGTCCTACAACACTTAACTAACACAATTAACTTCCGTTGAAAAGGTGCAAACCATCTCACCTGTCTATAGCCATGAGATTGCTACAGATATTTTCTGTATTATTCAGAAGAACACCTCTGGCAACCTTGAATAATTATGGTAGAAATGATTGACCATGAAATTCTAATTTTAAGGCCTGACCCTTAGGCTTATATTTGTAGGACTTTATTGTGCACAGCCAGAGGGTTTGGGGGGGGGGGGGGGGGTTAAGATATGTAGCTATCTCTGACAGTCCTTGGTTGTGCTTGGCAGATTAAAAGAATGATATTGTGATATTTTTTGAGAGGGGGCTTGTAATTCAAATTTTATAGACAATTGTGAACTTGTGTGAGGATGTTTGGGTTCCATTTTAACATACAATCTTCAGCAAAACCAGTGCAGACAAACATACAGGAATGCATAGCACCTTTTGTTTAGCATGCACCCCTTTCCCCACTTGTCAATGTTGACTTAGAGGTTTAATGTAAATGTTATAGTCTAAACTGGAAATTATTAGAAACTAGTTTGATTTCTTTTTTTCTTTGTTTTTTTTTTGTCAAATATTATCATAAAATGACATAAAGGAAAACAAAATACAAGAATTTTGAGCCATTTCATTCAGGTACCTCAAAGGAAACAATATAATTATTTTTATTAAACATTCAAAATAAGTATCACTATGTGGACAGTGCATCAAAATCCTTGTCTCAAACGACTATACAAACAGTGCATAGTTAGGTGCTGGGTACTCTGTACACATCACTGCTTCATATACTAGGAATGATAACAAATCTTGCATCCGAACAAAGCTTGAACAGATAGAATTGCAGCCTGTTATTCCAATTTTTGTGTAATATCATGCATTAAGCAACATTTAACTATATGTGAGCACTGACAACAAGGATAATATAATTATTCCGTTGCTGATCAAGCTCGGTCTTACTCGTCAGAAAGTTGACATTATCAAAGTCCTTAATGTCGGTTACAATTGGCTGTGAATCATCAAGTTGGCTGGTTGGAACTCTCTCAAATGTGACAAACTGAGCGATCTAATGCATTTCAGAGTTGCGATGGTTGCGAAGAATTATGTTGGCCAGAATTCTGAAATCGAAGTTCTCAAATACAACCTTCGTCTCTTGGCCAGACTTTTGTCTTAATTATCGAGGACAGATTTAATTTTCATTCGGCCTGCTCAACGTGATCGCGTTTACCTGGCTTGGCTTCCCGTTGCTCTGCTAGAAATTTCTACAAATTCTCCGGAGAAACGCGTCGCCGTCACAATACTTTAGACCCGTTACACTCTCTATAAGACTCAATAGATTCTCACTCTCTGCTTTGGCTCCAAACAAATCAATCGGGTGGTTTGCGAAGCCAGAAATCGGACTGATCTTTTCCGCCATTTTGTTGTTTGTTCCCAGCCCCGTCAGAGCCGAAAACGGTTACGCATGCTCAGATATTCAGCCAATGAGAATGCGATCCGAAACGCTTTATCCCAGAGTCTCTCGTTTCCCGCTCCGCTGGACAAGGGTAACGAGGGCTCTGGGAACGAGATTGGTACGAGACGAGACAGAGCTGAATAACGTCTGCGCATGTCATCAATTCACGCGGGGAAACTGGGGATGACAACGTGAAACCATAGCAACAATTTGGTGAAATGGCGGAATTTTCGAAAAAAAGGAAAAGCGCCGAGGTTTTTTACCTCAGTTAAGACTTAGGTAGATCAGATAAGTTTCAAACTTTCGCTAGAGACCGACCAGTGATTTTGCTAAAACATATCTCCTGAACACAAAAGTGCCGTAACCTGAACACAAACCGAAATTTTAGCGAGAACTCAAAAGTCCGTGCCGCAAAAATGCAGCTCGTGCAGCTGGCTACGTTACATATTATGTTGATGTATGTGTTGTTCACGGAAACTTCCGGTGAGCGAACGTGTTGGTTTCATAAAAAAACCAGAACAGGCGAAGAATGCAGAGGAACAATGCGACGTTTCAATGGCGCAATGGCGAGATGTTACGGTGGTACTACGGAGGCTTGGGCATGCACTCGACACTGGACCAGAGCTAATCGAGAAGCGAATAGGTTTTGTGCATGTCCACTTCCCGTTCACTCAAATGACATCCATTCCCGTACCATACCAGAAAGGTTCCATCAAATGTTTGACCGCATCGGGCGTATGATGAGTAGCTACCGTCCTGGTTTGCGATGGTGTTGCCGTTGCAGAAATAACGCGGATGAAATATTTAAAGGCGAAAAAGATTATCTTCCTCCCGAACAGGTAAGTTTATATTGACGCGCCTGGAAATTCGTCCACACATTTGGTAGAGTAACTCTGACAAATGTCAGGTCTGGTACAAATAATATACTTTATTATTTCAGAGAACAGTCGGATCCAAATCCCACCACAGATCATCCATGCCAAAACAGGTAATAAAAAAATCACCAATATGGTAACTTTTAAAATGCCTTAATTCTTGTCAAATTTAAAATAAAAATTTATCAATTTTCAAAATAAAGCTTCTATCGTCTTTCCAGAAATCTTCTGAAGACTTTCATCAACAAACAACTGTACCTGCAACCTCAGAAAACAATTAAACAAGGACAAGGAAGAAATTCAACTTGACACAGGTAGGAAATGCATTTAAACTACAACCATTTTGTCACTATTTTTAATTTCCATCTAACAATTTATGAGCACTGGGGTTAAATATCAAAGTGAAAAAAAGTAATGCCCAGGCTTACTGAACCAAACAGTCAACTGTAATTCTTATTTCAGTCATTCATAAAAATAAGTTATTTTTCCCAGAGAGATTATATCCAGGGTTATCAGAGCAAAACAGAAAATGGGCCAGCAAAATACATGTAAAAATACTGTTTTAATCAAGCAACAGACATAATAGAAAAAGCTTCATAATACAAACAGTTGATAATTATTCACGATATACCTAAGGGCAACAATGTTTTACTACTACTAGCTCCCTCATATGAAGATCTTGTTGGCCGCTTCCAGTTGGCATTATACAGACATTACATCAATGGTGGAAAGCCAATCTATGAAGCACAAGAAATGGAACAATTTGCAAATAAACATGCTCCAACACTTTTCACATTACTTCTGAACTCCATCACCAATGGGAACAGTGCTCAGAATAAGGAGAGACATGTGCTGCAAAGAAAGAGAACAGTTGCTCTTCTGCATATAATATCATATTTTAGGTAAATATGCACAAATTAACTACATTCCAATGGCTTGAATAAAAATATAAACCTTTTTAATCATTGCTTCCGTAGTTCTCAAGAGATAGTGGTTACTATTTTTTAAATCACACTTTTCACCCAGCAGGCAAAAAAGGATTCATTAACAGTTACGTTTCATGTTACACATAGGTCACAGAAGACTGCACTCTTCCAAAAACATAGTGGACTGAATGCTCATTTAAGTGGTCTTTCACTTACTGGGCTGGCTGCAGGACCAGTAATTGGATTTTCCCAAAGTCCTAGAGCAGTGTTAAAATACAAAAGCAACCTGGCCTCAGGGCACCAAAGCTATCTGTGTGAACAGATTGCAAAAGCAGTTGAGGTACATGTAACTACAGTGCAGATACTTTGACTACTGTACATATAATCTTATCGAAAATAATGCAGGGTAAGACAATGGCTTCATGGCTAGTGCAATGGACTCCAGATGACAAGGTGCAGGTTTGAGCCTTGGCCAGGACATTGTACTTTGTTCTTCAGCTAGACACTCACCTCTGACAGTTACCTGTCTACAATTCAACTTAAACATATGTACTGGAAAACAAGCAAGAAAATTTAAAAACTAAAAAATTGTAAGATGGGAAGCATTACTCCAGGTTAATGTGTTACACAGTAATTGTGTGTCTGTGTTCAGACCCAAAGTAAACTAATATTACAGAGATACACTCCAAGAAAAGAATTAGAACTACAGTGTAAAGAAAAAAGCCAGTTTAAACAAGATTAAGCTCAATTTGTCTTCTTTGTCCCTAGATGAACTTCTTCATAATCTTGATGATTATTTGATGATTATCATAATGTCCATGCTAAAAAAGTTCCAGCCCAGCTTGTTACTTCTTGCGCAATTCACATGGCATCACGTCTGGTGGACATTCAGCAAGTACCAGCAGTGTTGCAGCCTCCAAATGTGTCTATTCACAGGCCTGTGAGGGTCAATGTCAAAGGAAAAGAATCAACTTGTTATGGTGGAATAGATGAGCAAGTCATAGGAAATAAAATGCACCAAGCACTGGTAAACATGGGGAAACCATTCATGACACAGCTCCCTCCTGCTATGCTGAAGTTAGATCCAAAAAAACTAAAAGAGTCACTACGACAATTAAGGCAAGTCTATCCTGTAAATTATAACAGAGGGGGCATAATGACTAAAAGACTATCATGAAATAATTATACTGACTACACTGACTAATATTAGTGTGAGTTACTAATAATCATAGACATCTCATCTTGTAATTTCAACACAGAGTATACAAACAGCTGAGCCGTTCAATAAGGTCTCCATTAGGCTACATGTAGATTGCAGAATACCCGGCCCACCAAATATCTTACTTGAAAAGCTGCTCCCGCAGTCCCGCAGTCGTGTTCTTCAATGCTGATCCCGCAGTCGTCGCGCTACACACGAATATACCTCGTTCTTTAATCCATGAACCGAAACAAGCAATCCATGAGCCGAAACAAGCTTAGATTTAAGTACCCATCGACTCTGAGACTGCGGGACTGCGGGAGCACTCGTTTTACTCACTTCATTTAAATATCCATCGACTCTGGGACTGCGGGAGCACTCGTTTTACTCACTTCGTTTAAATATCCATCGACTCTGGGACTGCGGGACTGCGGGAGCACTCGTTTTACTCACTTCGTTTAAATATCCATCGACTCTGGGACTGCGGGACTGCGGGAGCACTCGTTTTACTCACTTCGTTTAAATATCCATCGACTCTGGGACTGCGGGACTGCGGAAGCACTCGTTTTACTCACTTCGTTTAAATATTCATTGACTCTGGGACTGCGGGAGCACTCCTTTTTCAAGTAAGATATTTAGTGGGCCGGGTATTCTGCAATCGCTCCCTCCATTACCAACATCAAACATAAAAACAGTCTAGCTTCACACTCAAAGTTCTAAACGTAAATTTCGTTAATCGCAGCTTCTTGGTTGCTGTACAGACCCTCTGTACAGGCATGTCTGTTTCATAAAGCAACTATGCACAATAAAAGCTCAATGAAATAAACAAAATCCCTTACCTTTCAAAAGTTTCAGCGATAACGACGGCTAGAGCAATTCAACGGAGATAAATGAAGCGTCTTGGAAAGGAAAACCACTCAAAATTATATAAAAAAATCGACAAAACATTTCCATGGTCGCATGAATGATCCTTCCTTCGGAACGTGTTGCTCGAGTCGAGATTTTCGCGCCGACTGAGTCACAAGTAACGCATGCGCAGACGTTATTCAGCTCTGTCACGAGACGATCGAAGACACAACAATGTTTTGGCTTCACAAATGGATTTGAACCTTCGATCACGAACAATCTTGCCTTGTAAACTGCAGAGCAACACAAGAGACCAAGGAGAGAAAAGAAATTTATTGCATTGCTGTGTTCGGCTCTCAATTGCAGCTCAAAAAGGAGGTTAACCGGCCGGGCATTTCGGTAAAGCTTATGTTTTTCTTGTAGCTCGAAACAAGTACAATTGCCTTGAGAACTGTGTTGGATGAACTTTTGTGTTTTCTTTCTTGTCCTGAATTTTGCATCCTTCCAATATATCGCTTTTATTTCTGGAATCTTTCTTCTTGGCTTTCTTCTTTGTTTTTTGGCGAAATTTGCCCCGAAAATTCCCGCGAAATTCCCGCGAAATCGGCCGTTTTCTCCGCGAATTTGTCTCCAAAAATCCCGCAAAATTTGACTTTTTTTCCCGCGAATTATCAGAAGCCCTGCACAGAGTATTCTGAAAATGTTATTTAAGATTGAGTAATAACGCAAGCAGAGAAAAAATAGCGGTACGTTTCGTCGTTAGTCAACGATGCAAACTAACTCATGTTGTTTGCATTTTCACTCTGTTTGATTGACTATCCACCTTGGACAAGTACTAAATTAAGGACAAGGCCTTAAAATTTCCACTCTCCCAAACGGGATTCAACCATGACAATACGAACGCAATACGTTCTACTCCGCGGATTCCGATTTAAGTCTTGGCTTCCACCCTCGGTGGAAAGGAAAATGAAATTTTTGTTGGCATATCTCGACGGTATTCAGGTTGGCTTAAAGGAATGCAGTTGACAATAGAGAGATTTAGCTTCGCGTTTACGGCTAACGCCAAACGGAAAACGTCAAACCGCTGTTTGTTCTAAAACGCATAAACTTGTGTTTCTCGCACTTACTTCTCCCTTTTTCGTGTTTGCTCGATAGCTGTCGCCGAGTGGGTGGAGATAAGCTTAAACCAAAAAAGCTTCATTGTTTTTCATCAAAGAGAAAATTTAAGTCTGGCGTTTTCCGTTTGCCGTAAACGCGATGCTAAATCTCTCTATAACATAAGATGATCTTAAAACATTTTTTTTTGTGATTGGTAAAATACCTTTCAGATGTTTTTGGAATTTTTGTATTTAACATTTTGCCGTGCGTCTGTACTCTGATAACGCACAGATGACGTCAAAACGTGGTGAGAACAAAGAAGTACGCCACGAGCCGCAAGCGAGTAGCGTGACTGATGTTCTCACCACGTTTTGACGTCCAGTCCTCTGTTCGTTATCAGAGTACAGACCCACAGCAAAATGGAATCTATTTGTTTTATACAATAACCAAGACATTTCAACACATTTCGTAAGCGAGCGTCGCGTTGCCTGAGCTGAGTCAAAAACTTTCCAGCAAACTCAGTTTTAGACTACTACACACATGCAATTGTGATCTTCTAAATTAGAGTATAATCCGAAAGAATTTCACTAACAATATTTTCAAAACTAACCTTTATTCCAGAAGGAAATCCTGACCCCAAAATATTACAGCATGTAAGTCCCTTCACTGCGATTTGTAATCGATTACTCGCCATTACCGAATTTCTAACGGCGACATATTTCGAAAAATATTTGCTTCCTTTTCACGTCACAACAAAGTTCTAGGTTTTTTGTCCTAGTTGAGATCACTCTCTACGGTCTTTGTCCAACTTTTTTATTGGGCAGTTTTCCTTTCCTGCGAAAATTTGCCTGTGTTTGTTCGCTACTCGCAAAAACAGTTTGCAAAACTCTGTTGACCAGTCACTCTGGCTGGACTCTAGACTCTGATCACGTGCGCCGGTCACACCACTCGACGACGTCAATCGTGCGTCTATACTCTAATCGCACACTCTTCTAGACCAATCAAAACACGAGTTTTACACAGTTCATTGTATAAATGTGTTTTATGTTCAAGACAACGTTCTTCCTGTGTAGCTATTTTTGAACATAATTTAATCTTCAGTATGCTTTGTCACGACAGGACTCGCAAATAGATCTCTGAAGATTAGACTCCTTGTATGGTAACAACAACTTTCTGTGTGACTAATGGCAATCATGTTAAAACGTGTAAGCTGGTAAAACGTCGGTTTTCTTCTGTCTTATCTTCTAGCTTACATTGAGTGTAACATTAAAAGTTAACAATTGACTTTATTTGCAAGCCACTGCAGCTAAGATCTGAAATGCGCTTCCAAATGAAATGCCATGTGAGCGCTCCCTAAAAACTTTTAAGAATAGGGTGAAATTTCCGAATCTCAGGACGGATTCTTAATCAAGGCCTTTCGCTTTTTATTGTGTTAAATAATGGTGCAAATTCTTTAAAATCAAAACAGTTAGTTTTTTTATAAATAGGTTTTCTTTCATTAAATTCACTATTACATAATTTTGAAAAGACGAAAATCACATCGTTTTTTATGATCAGTATAGTTGCCTTGATCTTGTTAAATGTGAGATACAAGATAATCCATCATTTGAAATAACCCCCCCCCCCCCCCCACCAACTCCTTCCCGTTCAGGTTCGAAAATACATCGAGCTTCAGTGTAACATGGATATATTATAGTTTTAGATGTTGACGCTTTGTTTTGTTTCATTTAAGATCAAACATTTGAATCCAATTGCTCCAGTTACACTGTTCATACACAACGGAGAACATTGGAGTGAAAGCTCGGATTTGTGCTCGCTGAACAATAGCCAACTTGTGTCTATTGAGGATGAAATTGAAAAGGAATTGAATTTTTTTAACTCGATGGGAAACGACGAAAGAAAAGATCATGTTTATGCAGTTGTTCATATTCAGCTTGAGCAACGTAAGGTCACATTTTGCAAAGATTTGGTGGTGTAAGGAGAGAGTTTGGATGCTACACGCCCATCGCAGCATCACGTTAATGCTGGCAATTCTGAAGAATCTGATAGCGCATCTTCCGGACCTGAAAAAGAAGTGATCAACAGCGGTACGGCAGCAGACGGAGAACGGAAAACGCAAGACGGAGTTGAGAACAAGGAATACCTGTATGCAGTTGTTGACAAAGCAAAGAAGAAACGAAAACCTCCTCAGGTAATGATAAATAGTAAAAATGATATCGGGTAAACGGATCAAGTCAGGCCTTAAGCTACAGCTGTATTTTGCCCTGGTGCATGATGATGCCCTGATAATGCTGTGGATCGGCGAAAGCTCTAGCCTTTGTACAGCCGCCCCCTCCCCTGAGCGCAAAAAAGGAGATAGGAGACGTCTGCACGCAGGCTACGGAAGCTCGGAACAAAACAAACTACAGCTGTAAAGAAGGCCTCACTCGACCCGTTTACCCGTTATTCAAGATGCTACTGAAGGACCACTTTGAACAGACTTTTACAATAGTAATAACGTTTCATACTTCTAATGCGCAAATTAACATATTCGAATATCATCTAATGCCCAGTACAATGGCGACAAAAAAAAAATCGTTTGCTAAAATGATTAAAATGAGTAAAAATTCAACAAGGCAATCAAAAACAGGACCTTAATAAAACAACGTACTAACTATAAGCTTAAATATCAATTAAAACTATACAAAATAACATTATCTCACTGAGTTATAGGAAGCATAAATAAAAACTCCACAAGTGCAGGCTACCCTAAAAAGAACGCTTTTCAAACTCTTAAAATTGTCCACAACAGTACTTGTACCTCTTATACACGCTAATTTTCCGACGTTTGTCATGGTGCTGTTGACTGCTGCAGAGCAGTGTAAGGTATTGAAATACTGGACTTATCATACGCTTGGCATTTTATTTGAGAGATAGTCAAAAGATGGCAAGGTATTCCTCGGGAATTTTTGAAAGTATTCGTGCTCTTTAAAATTTTCCAGCAAATGTTCTGCAAAGTGTCACTTTGATAATTGATAGTAGACTGCAAGCAGTCCCTTTCTGGTCAGTCGAGATGGTGCGCTCACAGCGCAGCGAGACTGGAGCGAGGAGAAATAAACGAGAAGAGACTTTTTCACGCCTTTCCCCAAGCCCCCCTCCGCTCGTTTGCTCCAGTTTTTTCGCGCTCGGCTATTTCGCGCAACCTCTCGACTATCCAGAAAGGGACTGCTTGCAGTCTAAATTGATAGCAGAAACACGGAGACAAAATCAGTTCAGAATTTCACCTCAAGCAGACACATTTACAAAATTGTGGTTGGTAATGAAAATTGCAAAGTGAAGAAATATTGCTCACTTACCGAGAAGTTCTCTTGCGGTGAAAAAGACTTTTTACCTTGATAAATAATCCGTGAAAGGTCAATTTGCAGTTTCTGCTTCGATAAGTTACTATGCCACACTTTCCACTAATTTATTACTCACAATCATCTTCTGTATATCCTTGTTTAATCAAGGAAATACGTTTTCAATTTTTGAGTTCTTTGAGTCCTGGAAAATCTATTTGAAGCTGTTAAATTGTCCAGAAAAAGCAGCTTAAACTTCTTTGCTTAATTCAAAATGGCCGCCAATATCAATGTACCAAACCTCGTTTTCAGGTCCTTTCTCTTCCTCCATCAAGAGAGGACCCTGGGAATGAGGTCGGAATGTGCTTGCAGTGTACTTCCAAATATGGCAAAGTCAATTATCCTGCATATATAGTTTAGCCGATGAGGCCGTATAGTAGGCCAAGTTGCTAAAATCAGTGAATATTCCGCAAGATTGAGCAGGATTATCCAGCACATTGCTAACAAAGCGCAGTTTTATTGAAGAAAAGCTGGAGACGATCTTTATTTTACCATTTTTCTCCCCGACACAGAAAATTACGTATATATAAACAATAGCCTCCATTTGGCGCGAAAATATGCTCAGATATTTGTCCGCGGACATTATCTGTTCCGAGAAGCGAACAGTCGCTCGAGGAAAATCGTGAGCTTCGAGGAGCAGATAATGTCCAAGGACAAATATCTGAGCATATTTTCGCGCCAAATGGAAGCTATTGTGGTTATTATCTGCCAAGTAGCAACGAGCTTGAGTATTTGAACATTTCCTTTAAGAACAGTTTACCGTCAAAAACGTTTAGAGCGTATGTTGTTTTCTGATACTGCTTTATCGACCACCAGGTTTATCTCTCCTTCTGTCACAAAAGCAAACCGTTCCCCATCTTGACATCAATTTTAATTGTTAACTTGAAGCGCCTTGAAGTTTTTGAAATTGGGGAATATCACTTGGGAAATATCATCGGATATTCTCCAGTTTTAGCTGGGGAATATTCGGTCACGTGAGGCGTTTAGACCAATCTCGCGCGAGCGAAAATATGTGATGGATTATAACCCAGGATATCTATTGTCTGCGGACGACGAATATTCAGTGCACCATGATCATAATTGGGTAGTGTTTCGAAGTGTTACAATGTGCTGAATAATAACTGTGAACAATGTCTCGCACTCATGACAGATATCGACGGGTTCCTAATAATACTAAATAAATAATTATAAAAGGATTTTTTCGGCTTATGGTATTTTTGTGGGTCAATCTACTAAACTCTCTATCAACTCCCTTTTATGGGAAGAAACTAGCTGGATAGTGTACTTGTGTTTGACAAACAACAAATAACATGAGTGAAGATTATCTCGTCTGACATTTCCTCGACAGAAATAAACCATGCACTTCATGCATCAAGTTTGTTTTTGTTTTCGTTCTGCAGATGCCTGCTCCTTACCAAAGTTACCAAAGTACTGTGTTTCGCAGACCTCAGCCACACTGCAGAGACGAAAATTAGCGGATTCAACAGAGCTAACCTTCAAACTGTCTACGCTGACATAGATTATCTCAAGATTCATGCCCTGAAGCCTTGGTTTCCAGAACAAAATTTGGATCAAACAATGTAGGGCAGTGCGGATATCGATGATTTTTGACATATTAGGGCGAAAAGAGAAATGAGCTCTCACTACTGAAGACTTGGCTGTCTTCACTCAATTTCGTGATCTCTCATTAGAAAAAATCTGAAGAGGAATCCAAACGTTGACAAAAACCCAATGTAGACTGTGACTGGTCCTTCATTGTTTTTTTTCCTTTCAGACGTTCCTTTTATCCTTAATTTGACTCTGCTAAAGAGCCTGTTAAAAGGTCATTTTAAATTTAAAACAAAATAAAGTACGTATAGAATCCAAGCCAATTCAGTATTAAAGTGCAGTTACGGGTTGCACAGCTAGAGAAGATAGGAAAACAGTAGACTGAGAGTTGTAATGATCTGATAGTTCAAATGGTCAGAATAGCATTTATTGTTCTTTTCTAAGCCAATGCCTTTAGCAATTATCATAGTACTTCCTGATGGCACAGTAAAATATACAGAATTCATTTAATTAAGATGTACATTCAGTTTATGGCCATAGGGGAAAAACAGATCTTAGCGCGCAAGGGCTATTAAACCCAAAAAGGAAATTGGAGGTATACTAGGTCTGCGATAGGATATCTCGAGGAAGGAAGAGAGAGGTTCCTGGGAACGAGGTTGTCGGGCCTTTTTGAAGTGCTCCATAGCGGAGTCGCAGAATATTTTTGTTTCAAATTGTTTAAATTGTTTTTAAGCTGAACGGATAATGGCTCTGGGGGGACTACATCTGCTTATTTTAGTTCTTTTAGAACTACTGCGTTCTGGAGTGGGTAAGTTATTGTTGCTGATTGCCTTTGTTTTTTTAATGCTATATTGTTAAAATATCGTAGCAACAATTGAATAGACTTGGTATTAAAACCACCTATCGCTGAAATATCACCCTCAACAGTGACATGTGAAAGTAGGGCAATGCTATTTTCGTACGTAGCAACGATTAATTTGGCGTTTATTACGTACGGTTTAGATTTATGAACGACTGGTATAATCGTGTTTAGGTAATTTGCATATAAGAGTGGCTTGTGAAGAAGGAGTGACACAAAAATATTTTCTCGTATTGTAGGATCAGAATTTTAGGCGCAGCATTATTCGCTTGTATCGAAGGTGTTTTCGAATCTTTCGATAGTTCCAGCGAACAAGAATAAGCAGAGGAGCAAAATAAGCCATTGTGGGTCTTATGAAATCGGGAATTACTAGACTAATTGAACAACATTTGCGGTGTTGTGTATGCTCTAGCGAACCATGTTGGTTTTGGACGATTGCACATCAGCTGCAGCGGAAGGCGTTGCGTTCTCTTGTTGTTTTGGCAAAGCCTCCATTTTATTAGCTCTTAACGTTTATGAGCAGAGAAATCTGACAATTAATTCCTACAGGAAGCTGTATGCACTTACTTTATTTTTGAATTTTTGTTTCACACATAACTAAAGGTCAACAATTCAAGGTGGAACGGCGTCTCATTTAAATTGTGAACTTGAAAGAAGCGCTATTAAATTTTAATTTTGTAAATACAGTGTTCTCAGAGGTCTTTGGTTCTTGTCATTCAATTGTTAGTAATAACGGGAATAATTTCCATCCAAGAATCAGCGTTGATTTGAAAATTATTAATTTCCTGGGTTAATCTCGGTGTAAGAATCTGACAGGTTTTCCCATGTGTTGTTGGTTATTGTTTTCCTTCCCTGTATATGTTTGGTCGTTTTTGTTTCCTTTGTTTTACGCCAGCTGTGAATTTTATAGGTTCTCACACCGAGGCAAAACCAATTTGCAACTGATCAGGATCTATTTTCGCTTTTCCTTGATGCTAATACTAAACTTCAACTTCTAAATTAACTTCGGGAATACACTAACCAGTAATCGGAATGCTAAAAGCTACATGAAAATTTTAAACCGAGATCGCAATAGACAAAACTGACTGCAACTGCAGTCAGTTATCAAAAGGTACTATCAAAATAATTTATGCATTAATTAATAATTTTTGTCCATGATGTCGGAAGAAGCAAATTACATACCAGGGTATCAAAGCAACGAGGGATTTACATTCTGTAATACCAGTGCGCAGGAAGGAAAGTAGATGCATTGTATTTATAAACAAGGTGTTGGCTTGGTACATACACAGATTGATTTGAATGCGAGATACAGGACGATTCGTGCGGATTTCAGTTAGGGCTCCTCTTCCACCCCCTTCGCCATCCTTCCTTGTTCAAAGACAAACTTTTAATAAAATGCTCTGGGGCTTCATTAGGTATTAGGGAGCTTAAGCAACGACGACGGGAACGGCAACGAAAACGTCACCTGAAAATATATCTTTATTTCATTTTTGCTACTTCGCGATTATTTCAACTCGCTCAACTTTTAAAAAAAATGGCGAACTATCCAGGAACCAAATTGGTAGGAGTGGCGTTGTTTTGCAGAGGACGGCAAAGTAATGTACCAAAATGTTAAACGCACGTGCAGAGCGATTATTTTTGCTCATTAAACCTATTGCTTTGCGGCGTTGTCGTTGCCGTCGCCGTCGTCGTTGCTTAAGCTCCCTATTCTTTTGTATGCCAACGCGCACTTAACAACTTTGGCTTCTTCAAAAAATGGAATCCAGGAGAGCTTATTAAATAATGCCGGCACAGAAGGACACATTGGCCCTGCATCCAATATAATCTTAGCACCTCTCTTCTATAAACGAAGAAGTCATTGAAGATTATCCTTACTGTATCGTTCTTGAAGCCACGGAGCATTCACATGCGATTATAATGTTGAGCGCTACAATGCGCGTGGCACGTTTCGTACAATCTTGGTCACTCCATGAGGTGAAAAACAGAGTTCACTGTCCAATTCTAATCCCAATACTCTCGCTTGATCTTTTTGTTCCAGAAGATGTCCATTTATTTTGCACAAGTTGAGTTCACGATCTTCACGTGTCAGCTTATCCTGCAAACGCTGGCCAGTTACTAGCATAGTTTTCGTCTTAGTCTCATTTAGAGGAAGCTTGTTGGCGTTAGCCCAATTTTCAACTTCGTGTAAAGCAATAGTGAGCGACTCCTGTAGCTTGCTGCTGGCACCAATTTCCGAGTCAGCAAAAGCAGTAATGGTTGAGAGATCTGATAAGCGAGGTCTCGGTGATATGGTACCCGGCTACGGAAACCTGATTGCTTGCAGTGTAATAGTTTATGCTCACATAAATAATCATACAAGGTAATATGTACGTGCCTTTCCACAACCTTTGTTAAAACTGGAAGGACTGAAATGGGACGATAGTTATTACTATCGCCACGATCCCAGGCGTGCTCTTAGCGGATTGCCATCTCTTGGGAAACACCGCTGAACGCAATGAGCAGTTTATTAAGAGCGGCTGCCTGTAAGAATCGAGAACTGCATTTCAGCGACCACTTGGTCGAATTTCTGATATTTCGTCTGAAGATACCCTTGGATTAACTATTTTCAAAAATCATATTTTAAAGTTCCAAGGTATTTTATTTTTTGAGAAAACTGCAAGAGTTTGAAATGCGGCCAAGGTGCGGTCACGGGCCGATTAAAACCGCGAAAATTTAGGTCACAGGACGAAGCCCCGTTCACGGTCTAAAATAACCCAATGAACTTGAAACTTTACACAAACCTAGACCAACCATCTTGCAAGAGAATTAATACAATAAACATTCCAAACATGCTGGCTGCTTTCTAAAGCATGCAGATTTGTGTACGCTACTCAAAATGACCTTGAAACTAATGCTTATTTTCATTGAAATAAAAGTGTTTCTGGTATGTCATTTTCTCTAAATTAAATCTCATATATCGGAAGACGAAGAAAAGAACTTTATTTGCACCAAGTTTCAAGCTCTGATTCAAACTCTTTCCCACTCAAGGAAGATCGAATATGCGTGCGATACTTGCGGCTCGCAATTCACGTCACGAATTATGAGATCAGAACCGATTCACAAACACTTGACATCTGGAACCCGTGAATGTTTCCAAACATCACATATTGGGCCCTAAAACTAACCAGACGGACTGAAGACAGCCATTCAATGTTTTTCGATCTTTCCTACTCTGCTCTAAAATAATATAGTTATTCCGGTCAATTAGCCTACGAAACATGTGCAACAAATTTGCATACCATTTCGATGTCGCAGGAAAAAGTAGTGCAAATCATACTTTACAGCTCGTTTATCTTCTTAAATGAAGAAGTCGATCAGTAAAATGGAGAAAAGCGTGTGACTTTGTTCCTGTCGTGTTGTTTTGAGTGTTCGTGTTTAGCAGCGACGGCTCAAGTCAATAAGCCAGTGTGACACTGATCAACTGTAACTCGATATTCCCTTCGGTGATGTGGGTGACGCGCACGTGATCCTGGCCAGGCACTTGTGCGTTCAGGGCGCTTTTAGAAAAGTACTGCTTGTGGGCCAAACTACAACTACCCTGGTGATGATGACCTTGACGAGCTTAAGGACTGTTCAAGAGATATGAGAGCCCACCTTTCCAGCCTTTGTTTTTTCTGCGAAAAAAGATCGACGTTCAAGTATTAGTGTCAGTTTTTGGTTTTTTTTTACTTACAGTAATGCAGATCCCGGAACGTGGATTTTTTGCGAAAAAAAATCTATCCATAACCACCATCCCCACAATTAATAATATAAAATTTGAGGGTATCAGAGTAGTCTGAGGGTATCAACTTTGAGGGTATCAGAGTGGTGAATTCCCCACCGACCAACGCGACCTCCCCCACCCCCCATCCCCTCTGGCGATAAGCGTCAATTGTGGTTATTGTTTACTTTCCCAAACCAGTTTTATCGTTGTTCCTGCCGGTTTCTTTCAATTTTCGAGAAGATAGGAATCTTGCCAGCCTTGGTCTGTCTGGTGATGGCCACGAAAACTAACTTATTGCTAGCGCAAGCGGGTGAGGGCCGTTACTACCTTATTACTAGCGGGTGAGGGCCGTATTTCGCCTATTCATTTTCCAATTTCAGATTTCATGCTATTATTTTTTTCACAGAGTTGAAAGAAACTGGCAGGAACAGCGAGAAAACGGTCTAGGAAAGTAAACAATAACGACAATATTATTGACGCTTGTAGCTAGGGGGAAGGGGGGAGGTCGGGTTGGTGGTCGGTGGGGCACTCACTACTATGCTCTCAAATATACAGATCTCATACTTTTAATTGTAAGGATGGCGGTTATGGATGTTTCTTTCTTTCTTTCTTTCTTTTTTTTTTTCGCGAAAAAATCGACGTTCCAGGGTATGTATAATTGAAGTAAAAACACGAAATGACACTAATACTTGAATTTTTTTCGCGAAAAAAAAAATCAAAGCTGGCAAGATGGGCTCTCGTATCTATTGTACAGTCTTTTAGCTTGACAAGGTTTTCATCACCAGGGTAGTCGTAGCTTGCCCACAAGCAGTACTTTTCACTATTTACAGTTCCTAAAAGCGCCCTAGCTTGTACGCGCAGGATTCCATACCGAAATGCCTGGCCAGGATCACTTGCGCGTTACCCACACCACCGAAGGGAATATCGAGTTACAGCTGATCAGTGTCACACTGGCTTATTGACTTGAGCCGTCGCTGCTACTGACACGAACACTCAAAACAACACGACAGGAACAAAGTCACACGCTTTTCTCCAGTTTACTGATCGACTACTTCATTTAAGAAGATAAACGAGCTGTAAAGTATGATTTGCACTACTTTTTCCTGCGACATCGAAATGGTATGCAAATTTGTTGCACATGTTTCGTAGGCTAATTGACCGGAATAACTATATTATTTTAGAGCAGAGAAGACAGAGAAGGAAAGAAATCTCGGATCGAAAAACATTGAATGGCTGTCTTCAGTCCGTCTGATTAGTTTTAGGGCCCAATATGTGATGTTTTGGAAACATTCACGGGTTCCAGATGTCAAGTGTTTGTGAATCGGTTCTGACTCATAAATCGTGACGTGAATTGCGAGCCGCAAGTATCGCACGCATATTCGATCTTCCTTGAGAGGGAAAGAGTTTGAATCAGAGCTTGAAATTTGGTACAAATAAAGTTCTTTTCTTCGTCTTCCGATATATGAGATTTAATTTAGAGAAAATGACATACCAGAAACACTTTTATTTCAATGAAAATAGGCATTAGTTTCAAGGCCATTTTGAGTAGCGTACACAAATCTGCATGCTTTAGAAAGCAGCCAGCGAATTTGGTGTGTTTGTTGTATTAATTCTCTTGTGAGATGGTTGGTCTAGGTTTGTGTAAAGTTTCAAGTTCATTGGGTTATTTTACACCATGAACGGGGCTTCGTCCTTTGACCTAAATTTTCGCGGTTTTCATCGGCCCGTGACCGCACCTTGGCCGCATTTCAAACTCTTGCAATTTTCTCAAAAAATAAAATACCTTGGAACTTTAAAATATGATTTTCGAAAATAGTTAATCCAAGGGTATCTTCAGACGAAGTATCAGAAATTCGACCAAGTGGTCGCTGAAATGCAGTTCTCGATTCTTACAGGCAGCCGTTCTTAACTTACATAGGGGCCCGGATGGTGCTATTTTGGCGCCGCAATCTTGAGGATCCTCTTATCTACACCAGTGACCTTATTTGGACTCAGGAGTCTAAGGTCGTCCACCTGGCATATGGATATATATATATAGTAGTTTTATTATTATTATTATTATTATTATTATTATTATTATTATTATTATTATTATTATGATTATGATTATGATTATGATTATGATTATGATTATGATTAATTAAATTGAAATTAATTATCTCTTTTTTGAAATATTCCGAGCAAAATCGATATTTATAAGTTAAAAGTACAAACAAGAACTTTTAAAAACCTATTTACAATTCAATTCATCATCATCATCATTATCATTATTATTATTATTATTATTATTATTATTATTATTATTATCATTACTATTACTATTATTATTATTAGATGTTAACTTACGCTTTGTTTAATTCATTTTTTAAGGTCAAACATTTCAATGCAATTGTCCGTTACACTGTTCATAAACCATCCAGTAGACACCAAAGAGAGAAAAGAAAAAAATAACTGAACCAATTGGAATGAGAACTCTCGTTTGTGCTCGCTGAATAATAGCCAGCTTGTTTCTATTGAGGATGAAAAGGAATTGAATTTTTTAGAGGAGAAACTTGAACCGAAAAGATACCCGAGTGTTGAATATTTATTGGCTTGAGAAAAAGCTCTGGTTCTCCTCGTCAACATTTTTTTATAGTTTTTACTTCGTAGTCATGAGTGAAGAAGAGTGGACACGTTTCACGCGAGGATTTATCTTTGCTCGTGTAAACTACTGACAGATTTCCCCGAAAACGTTTGCTTTCTGACCAGGACAAATTTATTTGCAAACGAGTTTGATGATGCTTTTGAAAACGTTTTGAGTGACGAATTTTGCTTGCTCGTAGGTAAGGGGTGTACACGTCTCCCGCGATGATTTATCATTGACAAGGTACAATATTTCCCCTATTGGGCTCAAGAGAAATTTTTTTTCGTCAACGTTTTTCCTCGAAGCGTGTTCTTGTCCGAAAACTGGCTTGCCAGTTTAATGATGGGGTTATTTTAAAGGAAAATTTAGCTTTATTTGTTGCTTACTCGAGAAAATAAAACTTGTTCTAAAAAGCAAAGCTCCTGAAGCTGCAGTTTCGAGAAAACGTTTGTGTATTTTATCCAATTCAGTTCAAACAGGGCTGGCTGACAAAGCGACGTCACAAGATTGACGGAAGAATTTTATTTTCAGCTAATGACTAAAACAAAAGTTCGATTTTGGAAGAGCATGTTGTGACAAACAGATATGAAAAACGATGAAAAGAGGCTTAATCCGCTAAAAAGTTATTACCGGAGCCTTGAATTTTGAAATCATCATGCAAATCATTAATGATCAAGCCAGTTTTCTTATTGTAAATAGTTATTTTGTATAGTCTTTATTACTTAATTGTTATAACATAAATATCGCATTGTATTTGTGAAACACATCTCATTGTTGCCATGTTTCAGCACTTCAATGTTCATAACCCTGTGGGACGTTAAAGAACCCTCACACTTATCGCAAAGAGTAGGACGTGGAGTTCCCGGTGTGCTGGTCTGGTCTTTGTGCTATTACATGATTCATGGGTTGGGTGGGTTGGATGAGGTCGCTAATGGTCTGATTGCGGCTGCCAGCAGCTCTGCTGATGTCCGATCTCACCCTTGCACTGAAGTAATGAAAACCGCATTTGAATATGTATATAGAAAATGCGGTATATAAATACCATAACCATTACTTTTATATTTACTTACGCTTTGTTTTATTTTATTTCATTTAAGGTCAAACATTAGAATCCAGCTGTTCAAGTTACACCGTTCATAAACCATCCAGTAGACAACAGGCAACAAATTGGAATGAGAGCTTGTATTTGTGCTCACTGTACAATAGCCAGCTTGTTTCCATTGAGGATAAAAATGAATTGAATTTTTTGGAGGAGAAACTCGAACCGAAAAAGTACCCGAGTATTGAATATTTTATTGGCTTGAGAAAACGCTCTGGGAAGTGGACATGGATAAGCAATAACAGTACTGTGGTTGCGCCTTCTAAAGATCCCTGGGCCAGTGGCGGTAAGCCCGACGGTGATGGCGAGTGTGCTAAAATGTTCTTCAAGGGCAACAAGTTTCGATATGATGACGTACCCTGCATTAATTTCAGAGCGAAATATATGGCATATATTTGTGAGAAGCATATTGACTGGCACGAAGAAAAAGGTATGCCAGAAACAGTGAATATTTCAGTCCGGAAAAAAAAAAAGATTTTTACTGTGCTAAAACAATAACGGTACTGAAGCCAACATTTCTCGCGCGTTCAATTTCGAAACACATTTTAGATATGACGACATACCCTGCAATAAATACAAAATAAGAAATGGTGGATATATTTGTGAGAAGCATGTTGGCTGTCACAATGAAAAAAGGATGTAAGAAGAAGTGCGTATTTCAATTTACTGATGCAACTTCACTTAAGAAAATGACATATCAATTTTAAAATTCCTTTACAACATTACGCTAGGACAGGACAACCTATTTAAATTAATCTAAAACTTGAGCTTTTTTAATGTTGTCATCTGCTGAATTAAGTGTTTGTGGAAATCAATTTTCCTACCCTCAGCTTTCCTCTTAGAGTTAATAAAAATAAACAGTTGTGCTCGCTGAACAATGCCCAGCTTGCCTCTATTGAGGATGACAAGGAAATGAATTTTTTGGAAGAGAATCTTGAACCAAAAAGGTACCCGATATTTGAATATTTTATTGGCTTGAGAAAAAGCTCTGAAAAGTGGACATGGATAAGCAATGACAGTATTGAGGTGGCACCTCATAAACATCCCTGGACCAGTGAAAGATTTTCCGACGGTAGGGACACGCACTGTGCTAAAATGTACTTCGAGATTAAGAACAAAAATCGTCTGTGTATGACGATATACACTGCTATAAATTTCGAGCAGAAAATGTTGGATACATCTGTGAGAAGCATGTTGGCTGTCACGATGAAAAAGTTATGCGGAAATTAGTGCATATTCCAATCTACTGATGCTATACTTAAATAACAAAAAAATTGATTTTTCAAAACATGACGCCAAGCCATGACTGACTATTCAAATTAATCCAAAGCTTGAGCTTCTTCAGTTAATGTTCAGTCATCTGATAGCTTTTGTGCTTGTGAAAATCTATTTCCTCGTCGCTCGGCTTCCCTCTTATAACTTATAAAATTTTGAATCATTGAGGTCACTGCCACGGCCAAATGTTTAATGAAACCTCTTTGGTTATATGAAAATATTATATTTCTGTATCCAGATATATTTTTGCGAGTTTCAGAACCACTGGATAAAATTTTTAATCATGAATTTGATCATATTTAACTTGAAGACAAATGAGGGAGAGTTTCAGATCAACGATACATTAATCTCTTTGTGAATGCTGTTGACGTTATCACGTTCATACAGAAACTATAAGCAGAAATGCCATTAAAAAGTAATTGTGGAGCTCCGCTTTTAGGCTTGCCGGTTAAATATATATAGTACAGTCAACTCCCTTTAAACCTTTCCCAGGGTTTTTGACTTGTAAATTGGGGAGGGCCGGGCCCTCCCCAATTTACGAGTAAAAAACCCTGAGAAGGAGGTTGCGAGAGTTTATTATAGCGGGAATTTATTTCAGTCAAACGTCTGTAATTTATTTTTGCCGGGGATTTAACTGTTGTCCGTATTATCGTGGTGTCCGTAATAGCAAGGTGTCTGCAAGGCGAGAGTTGAGATACGCAAAAAAACAAACAAACAAACGAAACCAACAACACCAACAACAAAACATAACGCATGGGAAAGAAAAAGGTTATAACTGTCTAGAAACAAGATGTATGATAAAGCCAATATTTCTTGCAGATTCTTTCATCTCTTTGTTCTCTTGCTTATCACCTTTCTTTCCAAATCTTTAGCCAAGACAGCAGTTCCAGAAAAACATCAATCCACAACGCTTGCCACAACCAAAACGTTGCCAACTACTTCGACAATACAGTCAACATTATCATTACAGCAACAAACTACTAAGCTACTAACAGGTAAGGTCATTCAATGTTTATTAGCTGCCCCTCAAAATGATAATTATAACTCTCAGCGTAATCCAATAAGTTCTTATCCTTGTCATTATAATTATTATTATTATTATTATTATTATTATTATTATTATTATTATTATTATTATTATTACTATTATCATTATCATTATCATTATCATTATCATTATCATTATCATTATCATTATCATTATCATTATCATTATTATTATTATTATTGTTGTTGTTGTTTCTTTAATTTCGTTAGAACCACCAGGGCCCAGTTGGATTAACGTGAACTTTGATGCGAGTTTAATTAATAATTAATAAAGGTTTTCCCAAAAGTTTTTTGTCCGTCAATTTTGCCTTAGACTTTTCTCAACCTTTTTGCTTGAAATTAGCCTTTTAAACCATTTTAATCGAGGGAGATGAAAACCTCGATTAACTTTTAATCGTTGATTAGCGTTAACCGGCTTTCGAACAACCAGGCCCAGAAAAGTAAACAATGTCCATGGAAACTTGAGGGAGATAATGGCCAATACTGCATTTGCTTTAGTAGTGAATTTATATAACATCAGACTGGTAACATACTGGGGTGAGTGGTATTCTCGTCAAGATTCCTGGTGCGTGAAGAGTGGATATGTTTCACGCGAAGAGTTATCTTTGCTCGTGTAAGCTACTGACAGGCTTCCCTAAAAAAATTTCTTTCTGACTACGACATATTTATTTGCAAATGAGCTTGATTTTCTGGAAAACCAGAAGGTACAATATTTCACATGCTAAACGATCTCTTACAGCGTTGGACACAAAAGAAAATTTTCTTCGTCATCGAATGTTCTTGCCCAAAAACTAGCCTGCCCGGCCAGTTTAGTGATAAGGTGTTTTCACCAAAAATCTTGCTTTTGCTTTATTTGTCGCTCACACGAGAAAATAAAACTTGTTTTAAAAAGGAAAGCCTTTTTAACTGTAGTTTGGGGAAAACGTTTGTACATGATATCCAATTCAGCTCAAACTGGGCTGGCTGACAAAACGACGTCACAAGATTGACGGAAGAATTATATTTTCAACTAATGATTAAAAGAAATTCGATTTTGAACCGAGCTTGTTGTGATAAAAAGATATGAAAAATGGCTGATAAAAGTAAAAGTAATGCCGAAGCCTCGAATTTTGGACTTCCCGCCATTTTGGTACTATTTTTAGAAACCTGCCGATTAGAAAAGTGCAATATCTTTTTAACCAATGCAAGACATCCAACAAAGAAAAATAAAATTGAAATATAGTGAAATACCAGATAATGACAAAAGAATTTAAAAGCTAAGAGGGCCACATGGGCACAATAGTGAGATTAGTGACAGAACAGCTTACGTACACAAATATCCAAACCAAGAAAAGATTAATTAGAAACTCAATGCATTTGAGCAATGCCCCCTTTCGGTCGGGCAAAAGGGAAACAGAAGATATTCCAAGGATAGATAAGATATGACTTGTCAATAAGGGAAGAGACGAGAATGGTTAAATGCTTAGAAATGTGGTTTCCTTAAAATGACAAGGCCTTCTGTTTCGGCTGACTACTTTATATTTTAATTTTGGTTATTGAGCCCTTGAACAACGGAAAATGACTTATTTTATAGAATTTTTTTATTTATTATTGGACTCTAGTTGAGGAACGGAAAATGTATCGTAAAAAATGTCCGAACTTGTAGTGCATGCTACACATGCTTTCTAAAGTGGGAATAATATTAAGCTAATGTGTTGCATGTTTAATTGCATTAAAATCTTCTTTTCGCTTTTCAAATCAGGTTTATTTCAAACATTTTAGTTCCTTTAAACTGTAGCATGTTAGCTTAAAAGTAATTATTATCCGAACATAGAAAGACGGTTTATTCCGATCTTGCTATGGTTCGCCGGTAATCATTAATCCACAGCTTGTGATCCTCGACCTCTTAAATTTAGCCCTGACCACGCATATACGTTCCCGAACTATTAAACAACTACTTACTGATTTTGAGGGCATTCCGTGAGCCTCACCCATAAACCATGATCCAACTCCACTTAAAACAGTCGGAGTGTTGCGTTTTATGTGAAACCGAATAAACTTTCCAAATAAAGGTCGGTTGCCAGAGTAATTAGCGTCACAGCTAAAAGAGTTCACTCCGTTATCAGGCGCTTGTAAGTGCTTCTGAAATAAATAATGAGTATATAGGCTCTTACGATTAAAATTAATTCACAAACTATGAATTAAACGTCAAACTCAGTTTTGTTCACACCGGTAAAAAGAAAAAAAAAAAAACAAAAAAAACCAAAAACTTGCATGAGGTTTGTCGGACTTCAGAACCATTCTGTTTTGGGTAACATATTTTTGGTTTAAAAGTTTGAAAGCAATGTATTTTTTTTTTATTTTCCTTCCTTTCTCTCAACTTCATTAATAAAATCAACTTAGTTGATGAAATTTCTGACCATAAACAATTTTAAACCCAACGACACATGGCCGAAGGAAGGAAGCCTCCCCATCTATAGGAATTACCAAGGGCCATAAATTTCCTATTCTTAATTGCTTATACATTTCTCATTTTCTTCCACACAAAGATTCAGGTGTGAATAGAAAGTTGTTTTAGATCATTTCTCAAAACTAAAGTTGCCAATTTGTATATGTGGGACTCGTGAAAAGGGTGCCGCGATTTTGGGAGGGTAAAAGTTTGCATTTCCGGCGTCAATTTCTTTTCCGTGTATGACAGCATCTGGTGGACTGGGCCTTGTAAAAATAAATCTGAGAACGACTCTGACCAACTGTAAAGCCAACTATCTGAGTGGCGCTATTTTATACTCACTCGAAAGTGCTGGGAAGGAAGTCGTATAATTTTCGAAGAATTGTCGAGTACATCTATCCGTTTCAGTTTCCACCATTTATCTGGAGGAACTTTCCAAATAATATATAGATTAACGTTATTATAGTCTGACGTGCTGCCTGACCGGAAGTCGTGACGAGAGGTCACTGCTGAATTGCAACAGAGCTGAGTCGCAGCGTGTTTTGGTTTCAAATTGTTTGAAATATTGTCAAGAAACGGATAATGGCTTTAGTGGGACTACATATTGCATTAAATCTGTCTAGACCAGGTGTGCGTTTCTCAAAACTCCCGAGAACTTTTCGGGCCCGAAAAGCTCCCCGTAAAGCTCCCAAAAACGCTTTCTGGTGTTTCTCAAAGCGCACGAAATTTTCGGGCCCCGAGAAAAGTCACGTAGATTTCTCCGATAATTTTCGGGTGCTAGAAAGCTCCCGAAATGCGTTTTCGGGAATGCTTTTTTCAGTTAAATGGTTGTATTGCGTTACTATTATCAAGGAAAAAGTTACCAAAACGAGAGTTTGAGTTAATTGACAGATACTGGGCTAGACTCAAGCTAAAAATGTTTAAAAACCAAGAGAAAATTTCTGAAAATCTCACAGGTTTACATGCGTTAGTGCGCGCAAGAACTTTGTATAGATGAACTTAAAGATTTTGTTGATTCCAGTAAATTTACGAAGGTAACTCTTACAAATCAGGTATTTTCAGTTGAACTTTCAAAGAACGACGACCGACAAGGCAAAAGAAGTGAAATTCGTACTTAAAAAAACTTGATTTTTGAGAGATTATGGACCAAATAAAGACAGTTTAATAGTTTCCTCAGCGGTTCGCATATTGCCGAGTTTGATAGTGTAGTCCTACAAATGTAGTCAAATGTTTTCAAACTGAAATTGGCCTATTTACTCGCCGAGATTGCGAAAACTGTATTTGATTCATGGCGCTCGATTTCGTGCTTTAAGAATTATTAAAGCTCAACTTAAGTTTATTTTATTGTAAAACAGAAAGCTTTCACTAAGGATATAAGTCTTCATACAGTGGAAAACGTTGGCCTAAGTTTTGTGTTGACTTAGATCATTTTGATCGCTTTAATCACGAACTGCAACCGAAGGCCTCATTCAAACAGTTATGTCTGGGTCAATTCCAAAAGCGATCATCCCCCCCCCCCCCGGGCAAACCCCCGGGCATTGGACTTTTTTAGAAATGCCTGATCAAATTCCCCTCTATATGGGCCGATTTCTA